>NC_132789.1:82577084-82877231 GCF_048418805.1 Vulpes vulpes
AGCTAGCACAAAACTCCAAGCTTGTGCTCCCATGCTTTTGGGAGAAGTACCAAAGGATGTGTAAACTATATGGCCATGGGTACCCTAAGAGGAAGCACCATCAGTAGAGAGTTAAGGACACTTTCCAGAAGTGAAGAAGTGATTGGATGGTGAGAAGATAGAAGCAGTGAATACAACTATCATTTCCAAGATTTGAGGGCAAACCTTTTGAGAGATATTGCAGAAAAGACACTTAAAGACAGTTTTTGTCTTATTTAAATTTAATGGCCAAAGCATCTTGAATACAATTGTGATATAGAAGAGAGAGGCTGGAGAAGTAAAAATGAAGATGCAAGAAAAAGAGTAAATTGGTAGGGTGAGGTTCTGAGGAAGAGAGAGGGTGAGAAATCTTGAACATATGGAGGGTTAACTTGAGGGAGGAGGCTAACACTTAGGGGAGAATCACAGGAGGAGATGTGTGAAAACAAAGGAAAAAATGGTTGGATGGCAGTCGAAACTGGAGGGAATGTGTGGTAGTAATCTATTTTCTTAGTAAACTGTGAGGCAAGGTTGTATGTTCAGAGTTGTGACAGAAGTAGAAAATGTTTGCAATAAATTCTGTAGGGAATGAGATGGAGAGTCAATTAAAGATGAGTGAAAAGAATACCAGGTGATAGCGAAAATAATGCTAAGGCTAGCCTATCAGTCAAGGTTTAGTTGTGATTTGCTGCAGAACGTACTTCACCTATTTTAAGCAGAGAGAGATTTAATACAGGTAGATGCTTACAAATCTTTGGAAAGGCTGAAGTAGGCAACTCTGGGCTGAACTTCTGGGAATGACTCCCAGAACCATAGTGCAGCGCTAGCTTGGCAGGAAAGCTGGGAGCTCTACCATAATCAGGGAGGAGGGGAATTAAGGAGAGCATTGGTGAAACACAGACTTTAGGAAAATACCTTTTTTTTTTCCCCAGCACACAATTGTTGGCTATAAAATATGACTCCTCTTAGGTTCACACCAACAAGGAAGAAATGATCCATGCCTCCCCTGAGCTGCAAGGGAGTCTGAGAAATGTAGTTTTTAGCTTTACAGACTGCAGCAGAGGAAGGAACACCAGAAGAAGGTTGGAGATGATGTTGAGTGCCAAATTATTACAGATATAAATCACATGTATTTATAATATGTATTTTTCATCAGTCTGTTGGCAAAAGTGGAGAAATGAGTAGTTTGATAAGGGAAAGATAAAGGAGCAAAGAGATCAAAGTGCCTTACAGGGTTACTATAGAAATGACTGATCATGTGGTCTGGACTAATGAATGGAGGACAGGAGAAACCAATGAAATATGAGGACAGGAATACGCCAGATAAGCACAATGTCAATAACGCCTACTTTGGTTCTGCCCTTGAAAGGCAAAGAAGGGGTGCAATGAGCACATAGCATCACAAAGTAAATACCATTTGTGTTCTGAAAAGAAGGCAGCTTAGCACCTCCAAATACAGCACGCTTGTTGAGATGCTAGGGCTCTTTAATGTCTTATACATACACCAGGAAAAACTAGTCAAAGCATAAAGGTATATTGTATTCCAGAACACACGTTGGCTGAATGATTTCTAGATGATCTATATGCACATATAAAAGGAGAAAAAGGAAGAGGGAGATAACAACACATATGTGGGTACAAATACTGTATAGTTCTACCACTGATTTGCACACTTTTGTATATATGAGATTTAGAGGCAAATCATAGGCCATATGTAAATTCAAGAAGGGATAAATGTTTAAAGGTGAATTTGTTGCTATTGTTGTTGTAATATCCTTTTGCTGCATTAAAAATTGAGAATGGTTTCCCACAAGGAATCCAACACGTTTTATGTGCTCAACTCAAATTTATATAGCTAAGAAGTAGTTAGAACCATTGCACTCAATCTATTAGCATTTTTCCTTAGTTTTTTGTTTCTACAAAAGGCATGTTGTTTTGTTTCTAATTCATTTGGGCAAGGGAAGGAAGGAAAGAGGCTTCAAATTCTTTAGATGCACAAGATTTGACATGGGCTGTAGGTCTCCACTTCCTGGTGGCTTCCCAGCAGATGCCTCAGCCATGACTTCATTGAATTCCAGTTGTATGTCTGCAAATCTCTCCTTTTGTAAGATTTCCCTTTATCTCTGAAAAGAGGCAGTGAAGTTTGCTTTCCGCCAGGCTGCTTTGATTTCCTCCCAGTGCCTCCAAACGTCAACGGAGCACTCTAGGGGCAGTCCCATGTGTCTCTCAAACAAAATAAAGAGGAACATACAGTGAAGATCAGAATGGAGTCACTATAACATCCTTTTTAATCATGCACCTAGTGCATGACTAATGGTTCACTGCATGATTGTGTGTAGAATACTGCTCTAAAGACTTTGGACACTGAAAAATATATACTGGAAAGAAAATAAATACAACTTAGGTAACAGAAAAATACACTTGCCCTTTTTAAAAAATTTTTTTGACCTCACCCCCCCCTCTTTTTTTTAAATGCTGGAAGGCAACTTCTTCAGTAAAGAGTACAAGAAAAAGCTTAACATTGAATCATTAAAGGATGATTAATGTTTTTCTTTTCTTTTATTTCCTTTCCTTCTTCTTTTTTTTTTTAAATGACCACAAGGAACAGGGAACAAACTGCTGTCTTTAGAGGATCATTGTTTTGTGAAAACCTGGTGGGATGGGAGTGTCTAACCAAAATCTATTACAAAGGGATGTATCTCTTATTCACCTATAAATATTTGTCAATGAAGATGGTTAATAGACAAGCCATCTGGTGCCCCTGATCTTCAGAATTTGATAAAGTCTGTATTGTTATTGCTCAAGAGATTTCTGTTGCATAAACTCAGACATGCAGTATGTATGCTGATGGAAGAGGAAGGAAGGTCCAAGCTAACTCGGAGAATTAAAATATGCAGGTGGGGGGGAAACATGGAAACTCAGACTCCTTTGACAAATGCGCAGTCCTTGGTTAAGTTCTCATTAGCAGTCTGCTCACATCTCATTCCCATTAAGAGTATTCCGTTTTCTTTGTCTAAAGTGTTGAGTGGTTATGAATAGTAAGGATAGACTATCTGTAATTATTTTTTAATTATTAATGGTTTTGTTAGATCCTTTCACTTTTACATTACATTTCTGTTAATGTGAGTTAAATCAAAATGTACTTCAGTTTCCAAGCTGCTCCCCAATGTATTTTTCATTCTTTCATAACATTACTTCAGATTCCTATAAGGTGTCTATGAGAAAGCTTGTCTTTCTGGAATCACCCACACCATGCTAATAGGTTCAGGGACTATTCTGTTCTGCAAATCTGCTGGCCATAACATTAGTCATCACCAAATTTCTAAATTCCCAATAGTACCCAATGTCAGAGTCACAATATTTACAAAAGTCATTTGATCTCTGCCTCTTGAAGTCTCTATTTTATTTAGTGCCTCCAGATGAAGGTCTTTTGGCACTCCATAGAGAGGAGGATTCTCTATCAAATAGAGAAAAATGAGTCAGTTTGAAAAGAATGGATATTAGAGGAAGAAACTAGTGTCCAGGGTTTGTGGTCCAGCTAACTACCTTGAGGAGTAGTTTAGTCAGAGGGAATATTCTAGTGTTGTGCTTTAGGAAGATAATGACCCTTAAGGGGGGGGGGGGGAGAACTTCTCTGGAGAGAAGGGAAAAAAGCCTACTTTTTAATCAATTTTTTCATCACCAGTAGAATAGCACTTTTTGATGGTGCACCATTCCCTCAGAGAAATGGTCCTGGTTTGTATTTACGAAAGGGCCTGGTCTCAGATCTCGTATTAAGCGACTCACACGAATTCAAGTAATAGCCCTAGTGAACAAAAAAGAAGAGAGAACTGGTAAGATTTTTTTTATTTTTTAACGACATATAACCCTCAGCCCCAGGGATTCTTGTGCCGTGATAGCCGGTGACTTCTGAAAAGAAATGTTACTAGATCAGCTCTGAGCCGTGGGAGGAAAGGGGGACCTAGTGCAGGACAAAATTCCCGGCAGAAGTGGGGCGCAGCGGCCCCCCACGGAATCGATGAAGGGAGCTAGAGCTTAGCCAAAAGCATAGAGTTAACATACACTGCACCGCACACGAACGCTACTAAAAATGACTGGATAAATTATGCAGAGGGATTTCTGGATTTCTTTCAAGTAATTAAGTTTCGATTTCTTGCATTTATTTTAGTTCCAGGAAGCGCAAGGCGCCATGGATTGCAAAAGTCTTCATTGATTGTTCCAATGCTTTAAGTTGGGTTTCGTGACTGGACTTAACTTTGGGAAGAGGTAAACACACGGACCAAAGAGATTCACCACGAAGAAAAATAACCTCGTCGCGGGGGCACCGCTCCCTCGCGCCCCACCCGCAACCGGGCCCCGGAGAGGGAGGGGGAGGGGGGCGCGCGCGCGTCTGAGCGAGTGTGCGCGGGTGTTAGCACACACGTGTCTGCGTGCGTGGGTGTGTGCGCGTGTCTGGGCGCGTGTGTCCGTGAGTGAGCGTGTGAATTCGCGCCCCCGCGCTGTGGGGAGTGCGGCGCTGGGTACCGAGGGCTGAATCCTTCCCTTTGGTAGATCTTAATTCCTCTGCACCTGCTGTTTGCTCCAAAGCCTGGTGGACTCCAGAGGGTCCAATCCGCTGTCCCCACGTGAGGGTCCCTCGCCACGCTCAGCCTCAGCACACTAGCAGGCGGGACCGAGAAGGCGTCTGGGAGCCTGGCGGGCATCCTGCGGGTCTGGGCTGCCTGTGTCCGCGCCCCCTCCTCCCAGTCTGCCTTTTTTTTTTTTTTTTTTTTTTTTTTAAATTGAGCTCCGCGTCCTTCCCACCACCCGGGAAGAGGGAACGCTTGCTTTCCTTTCTGCTGTCTGCTGTCCCCCCTCTCTTCCCCTTGTCCCCTGCACAGCCACCTCTCTCCGTCCAGAATTACCTAGAGAAAGCCCCACGTGGTTCCTTCGGCGCCTGCGGGGCCCCGGCCCAGCCCCAGCGTCTCCCCACCCGCAGAGCGCGCCCGCCGACGCGCCTTTAGCCCCTCTCGGCGCCCGGCTGGGAGATTGCCGCGCCCGAATTTCAACCTAGAAGGGCCCGGGGAGTGCCGGAAGCAGAGGGTTCCGGAGACACGTGCTGACTGCTTGCAGCTGGAGGTGGAGAAAGTGTTAGCCAGAAAGCGCCGAGAGGAGGCTGTGCCGTCGGACGTAAGGGAGCCCGGCATCTGTGGACAATAGAGGAGCTCCTTCAAAGCCCCAGCGCGGGGTCCTCGGGGTTCCCGGGGAGCCAGCGGAGAAAGTTAGGGACCATCAGATGAGCAAGGTGGACATAACCGGAGAGGGAAGACGTTTGAACAAAGCGCACCCATCACTCCTGGAACGTAGCCCCTATCTCAGGCCGAATCAAACCCAGGAGAGCTTCCTTCCACGGCACCATCCTCCGCGGCCAGCTCGCGGGGCGCTCCCAGAAATCTCAATTTCAGAGATGTTTCCCTCCTTTTTTTTCTCTCTCCTGGAATAGCCAGGCCATGGAGGAGTTTAATCACCCCCCCCCCCCCCCACCACCACCATTCTGCCCAAGCTACTGAGTCCAGAGAGAGCTCAGAGGGTCCGGTTTTATTCAGAATCCGGAGCAGGATGACCTCCTTGAGGAGGTGCCCTGGGGGGAATCTATCCTTTCCCTCTTTCTTTCCCCAAGCCCTGTCTACCTGAGATCGAAATGGTGCATGAATAGGGTCAAATCTGCCCTTTAAGAAATCTTCCCTGTCGTCCAACTCAATTCTGTGTGAAATACAAAGAAATCATACTGTCCTTATTAGATTAAACTTTAATAAAAACACATTAGGTCCGGTAAAATATGAATGCACGGCTTAAAATTTTAATAGTAAATTAGGACCCAGATACCAAATAGGAGACAGTGATTTCTCCCCTCGGGATAGCTCCGGCCGATTTCCGGGTCGTGGGAGGGCGCCTACTGCGGGGACTCCGCTGCTCCGGAGCTTGGGTGGAACCTCAAGCGACCCCTTGCCAGCCCAAGGGGGAAGATGGTCACATCTGTCTGCATCTGGCAGCGTATGGGACAGAAGCTATTGTCGAACAAAGAGCTTGGTGAGAAGAAAGGCTTTCCTCCTGTAGTCACACATTTGATACATTTTCCATTTCTCTGCCTTTAAAAAATCACTACTCTGTTTTCAGTTTATTAGGTAGGTCTGACGGTGTGCAGAGGCACCAGCGCAGATAGGTACATGCGTATAAAAGTGCATTTTGAGATCATATGAAGAAGATTTTGGATATTGGGCCGCTCACTCACACCACTTGGGTCTATCTCCAACTTTCCAGTTGTTTAGATGGCTTCCCTTACCTGGAGAGCTGGAGTATTCCTTCCTCCTCGGAGGGTGACTTCCACACTCACTGGAGCACTTTGCAGCAATGCCTGTGGGCAAAACCAAAATGGGCTTTATTGGTATCGTAAAGATGTTGGTATTCTGGACACTCCTGGAAGGAGAGATCGCAAGATTGCAAGTCGTGGTGATTAAGGAAGAATTGCATTTTCTTTCTATATTACAACATAATCACTGCTGTCCATTTTCCACTTCAAGTGGGAAAAGGAGAAATCTAACTCTGCTGCGACCTGCTTTTTTTTTTAAGTATGTATTTTCTAGGAGTAATGGAATACAGGGAAATAAACTCGAATTGCTCAACTAAATATTAATTTATCTCAAGTTGGCAATTGGAATAAAGAGCTTCCTTTTTCCTGTCTGGAATTAGACATATCACTGAGAAATCTCTAAGAGATTTAAAAAAAAGTTATAGTAAATTAATGTAATGATATATGAACTTTAGCCATCAGGACAATATTCTCTTGGGAGTTGTCCTGCTTACAATAGTTTTAGTTGATCAATTCCATATCAAACAAAGTTTGTCCAGTCATTTCAACAGTGCCCTCTTTATTTCATGAATGTATTATACTACCTTATTTACCATATGAAGTGGTGACAAGTGTTTAGCATTTTGGAGATCAGTTGTCAGTTGCCATTAAAATCAAGATTAATTCATATTAACGATATGCATTTCTCAATACTCCCAGGTGACAACATACATTAAAACAACTATTGCAAGTAATTAAGCTCAATGAAGGGGGAGGGGACAGGGAGAGGTTCAAAACACCCCCAAATATTTGATTTTGCAATCCAAGTTCAGCAGACTGTTGCCACAATAATGCTTGGGAAACTCCTCAGGGTTGCTTTTCACTTTACATCTAATTAGGCACCTAATGAAAGAGAAGAATTTTTTCCCCATGTGGTTTTTCTCCTTGATATTATTATGCCTTTATTTAAACATATAAACACACTGTTTAGAAGGTGCAATGCCCAAAAGTTTCTCCTGTGATTCACTTAGTATTATAATCTGGGGGGAACTAGGTAGATGCGAACATTTGTCTTCCAGTTATTTTCCTCCTCCAATCTCACTCTAGCCCTTTGGCCCAGTACTGACAGAAAACATACCCCAAATATTTTAATTTATTTAATATTTTTATTAGGCTTTGGAGATGCTCAACAGTTTATACTAATTAGACCCTCCAAAGCCTTTTGAAGATTAAGCAAATTGGACAACCCTTGTTAATTAGAACATAATTTGAAGTTTGAAATTATATCATTGATGAAGTAGTCTAATTAGTATGACGATGTGCTAATGGACCAGTGAGACACAGCAACAGTGGAGTTTGGCATGAACCTCTCCAAGGCTTACACAAAAATCCTCCCTCCTATACCGACATTAATAAAAGATTTCTATAGACTTCAGCCTTTCCACGATGACATACAATTTATAGTACACACAATGCATTAGCCCATAGTGCTGCTCAATTTTTTCACTATTATGAAAACTAATAAATTCGTCAAGCTGAATTAAGCATACAAATCAGATGAGGCATAGCAGATTACACAGTGAAGCGCGGTGTCTCCCGAGCCTAAATGAAATTTCAATCTAATAATTCCTTCCTGGCTCAGTCATAATTTGTTTAGAGATGTTGTTCTACTTCTTTCAAAGCGCTATTCGCACTATAATTAAATGATACTCAAGCTTTTAACTTTGATTTATTTCATTTCTCGAAGCTTGAGACAGTGAGAGCTGTACAATGTCATTTTTTTTTCTTTGAAAATTACCGTGGCTGTTGTCGAGGTAGAAATTAAACACCTAAGCATTTACGCGAACCGTCCAGCGCAAGCCACATTCATTCATGTCAACACCCCTTGTCCAGTCTCGTGTCTAGACTTCTCTGGTCTCATGCTCAGGAACAGTACTGGGAGGAATCCCCTTCAGTTACTATTTCTTATTTTCCTCCACATAGTGGGGAGAAAGGCAAGCCCGGGGACAGCGCAGGAGAGCGCAGAGGGGTTAAGGACCGTGGACAGAGCCAGTGGCGCGCCCTCCGTTTCCGCCTTCCGAGGATTCCGGGGGACTGTGCTCCCAACTTGAACCTGCCATCCCGCTCCGTTGAGGTTAGGGGTGAACCGCCGGCCCCCCACCCTCTGCTGCCGCGGGGCTTCCGGGCGCTGACCACTCGAGGGCCCCCCTTCGCCAGGCTCCTCTCCACTCTGTTTTGTCCCAGCGCGCTCCAGCGCCTCTCAGGCCTGCCGCCTGCTCTCGCACCTGCTCGCTTTCCCCAGGCACCCTGTGCCTGCACCTGCGCCCAGTCACCCTGGTCCGGGTCAGGCCACCCGCGGACTGCAGTGTCCAGTCTCAGGGCCTCCTCACCCTCGGCTCTACTCTACTCCTTCCACCTCTGGGGAGGTGACAGCAGCCCCTAACATCGAGGGAAGTAGAAGATAGGAGCGGGTTGGAGGGAAGGTGATGCATATGCGTTTGTGTGTGTGTGTGTGTGTGTGTGTGTGTGTGTAGGAAAGGTTGTCTCCTGCTTTTACAATTTGAACTAAGAGTGTGTGTCCACTTCTAAGAAGAGTGGTCTGCACTGGGACAGAAGTGTGAGCAAAGTGTTGGCTAAAAATAGGCTCTCTGCGCCAAGCGGCTGTGGAAATGAAGATAAGTGGGGCTTGTGCCAACCCCTGAGGGTGTGTGTGTGTGCATGTGTGTGTGTTGAGGTGCGTGTGGGTGTTCAGCAGCACATGCGCTCTGTGATCTCTGGCCCTGCCTCTCCCTCCATCAATTGCCCCTTCCTCTTTTGATTGTGGCTAATGAAGAATAATAAAATCAGTGGCAGGATTTGCCAGTGGATCCGCCCAAGACCCAACTCACACTGAACTTGGATACGGGGAAGAGGAGGAGGAAGATGTGGAGGAAGAGAAAAGAGGGTGAAGAGGAGTGTGTGTCGGTTTGGGGCGAGGGGGAGTAGACAGGGTTGCGGGGGGGGGGTGCGGGCGGCTGGGGGGGGGGGAGTCGCATGCGCACAGGCGATCCGAGCTGGCTCCGTGGCTGTCCAATCCGCTGAGAGCTGCGAGAAACCGAGTGAGAGAAAGCCCTGCAGCCCTGTCGACCCCATGTCTCTTCGGCACCAGGCACCCGCCGGGCCGAGGGGGCGCAGCGCCGAGCGCCAGCTGCTGCGTGCACCGGGCGGAAGCGCAGAGCAGCGCGGAGGCGCTGGATCGGGGGCAGCACCCTCGTCCTCTCCTTTGGCGGGGAGCAGGAGATCGGGGTCACCAGAGCCGCGGGAAGGGGCGGGCCGAGTGGGGGCGGAGGCCTGGAACTTAGCGGTAAGCAGGACGGGGGAAGTAACCAGGTAAGAAACGTGCCAAATAGTCTGGGGTAAAAAGCCCACCCAAGGCTGGCTTGGCCCCAACTTTATTCAGGAGTTTCTTTTCCCTGCGCGGCGGAGACTAGGCGGAAGAAGCAGGAGGGGCTGGAGGCCGGCGCTGAGCTCGGCCCGGCCGCTGGAGCGCAGACCCGGACGGTGGGGTGGGGTTGAGCTGGGACACCCAAGTGAGTGAGAGCGGCGGGGCGCCGGCAAGGGGCGGCGGCCTCACCGCGCGGGCGGGGGCCGGAAGGGGAGGTGGAGGGCGCGGCGGGGAGAGGGGGGAGGGTGTCGGGAGAGCCGAACCGACCTGACTTCAGAGGGAGCAAAGAGGGAGAAGGGGCGAAGCTAGAATCCTAGCAGGAGAGACGGGCGCTTCCAGGCAGGGAGGGCGGAGGCGCGCGGGAGGGAGGGAGAGAGGGCGGGGGTAGGGGGCAGGCGCGGGGAGAGGGAGTATAACTCGGCGGCCGCGAGGCGCGGGGGCAGTTTCGGGCGCCCAGGTCTGCAGCCAGCGCCTAGCCGAACCCAGCAACCCCCCAGATTGACGGCGGAGCCGGAGGAGGAGCGCGTGGTCCCCGCAAGGCGCACAGAGCTGGGAGCGGCTGCGGGAGAGCGCAACTTTGCATTGCCCTTCCCCGATCCTGCGCTCACCCAGCACTTCTCCAGAGGGTCCCGGCAGGCGGGACCAGTGCGTGCGCTAAGGACGAGCACCCGGGCGGACCGGGAAAATGATGATGATGTCCTTGAACAGCAAGCAGGCGTTCAGCATGCCGCACGGCGGCAGCCTGCACGTGGAGCCCAAGTACTCCGCACTGCACAGCGCCTCGCCCGGCTCCTCCGCGCCCGCGGCGCCCTCCGCCAGCTCCCCTAGCAGCTCGAGCAGTGCTGGCGGCGGCGGCGGCAGCGGCGGGGGCGGCGGAGGCCGTAGCAGCAGCTCGAGTAGCAGTGGCAGCAGCGGCAGCAGCGGCGGGGGCTCGGAGGCGATGCGGAGAGCGTGTCTTCCAACCCCACCGGTGCGTATTCCTGCATAATCAACGCTTAAAGGCACATTTTGACAGCCCCCTTTATCTGCTTGATGTTTTTTTCATGTCTGCACAGCAAATCACCCCACACCTCCAACCAATTTCCCCCCTCTCTCTCTTATGTATTCAGCGGGTCTTTTCTTTCATATTAATTTTTATGACCTGGGATGTTGCCTGTGCGCGTGTTGTGTTGTGTTGTGTTTGCAAGCTTACTTTCCTCCTCCTCGTGCACTCGGCTTCTCTCAGTGGCTTGCCTCCTCTTCGTCTCACCTGCTTACTTTCAGGATTATTATTATTATTATTATTATTATTATTATTATTATTATTATTTTAACGTGCTGGGAATGTTGTAGGCGCGGCGGCGTTGTCGAGCGCTGTGCCGGGGCTTCCGGAGAGAGTGCGCACAATTCCCTGCTGAGCGTAATGTGTGCCTTTTACTTGCAATTGCAGAGCAATATATTCGGCGGGCTGGATGAGAGCCTGCTGGCCCGCGCCGAGGCTCTGGCGGCCGTGGACATCGTCTCCCAGAGCAAGAGCCACCACCACCACCCGCCCCACCACAGCCCCTTCAAGCCGGACGCCACCTACCACACCATGAACACCATCCCGTGCACGTCGGCTGCCTCTTCCTCGTCGGTGCCCATCTCGCATCCGTCCGCGCTGGCGGGCACGCACCACCACCACCACCACCACCACCACCACCACCATCAGCCGCATCAGGCGCTTGAGGGCGAGCTGCTGGAGCACCTGAGCCCCGGGCTGGCCCTGGGTGCCATGGCGGGCCCCGACGGCGCCGTGGTGTCCACGCCAGCTCACGCGCCGCACATGGCCACCATGAACCCCATGCACCAAGCGGCGCTCAGCATGGCCCACGCGCACGGGCTGCCCTCTCACATGGGCTGCATGAGCGACGTGGACGCCGACCCCCGGGACCTGGAGGCGTTCGCCGAGCGCTTCAAGCAGCGACGCATCAAGCTGGGGGTGACCCAGGCTGATGTGGGCTCCGCGCTGGCCAACCTCAAGATCCCCGGCGTGGGCTCGCTTAGCCAGAGCACCATCTGCAGGTTCGAGTCCCTTACGTTGTCGCACAACAACATGATCGCGCTCAAACCCATCCTGCAAGCGTGGCTCGAGGAGGCCGAGAAGTCCCACCGTGAGAAGCTCACCAAGCCCGAGCTCTTCAACGGCGCGGAGAAGAAGCGCAAGCGCACGTCCATCGCGGCGCCGGAGAAGCGTTCGCTGGAAGCCTACTTCGCCATCCAGCCGCGGCCCTCCTCCGAGAAGATCGCCGCCATCGCCGAGAAGCTGGACCTTAAGAAAAACGTGGTGCGCGTCTGGTTCTGCAACCAGAGGCAGAAACAGAAAAGGATGAAATATTCTGCCGGCATTTAGGAGACCCTGGGTCTCTCCAGGGACAGCCCCTCCTCATCCCCTCTGTTCCCTCCCTCTCTCTCCTGCCTCTTTTCTTTCCACTTTTGGCTACCAGAAGCAATTCCAGTAAATGTGAATCCGGAGAAAGGGAGGATTGGAGAGCGAGCGCACGAGCGAGCAAAGGCCAAGCCCGGTGAGAAGGTGAAACGGTTTCTCAAAGGAAAGAAAAACAAAAGAAGGGATTTGTCAAGTTGTAGCAAAGTTGTCCCCTTTGACCCCACCCCATCCGGAAAAGGCACCTCGGCTTCTTCGCAGGAAGTCTGGAGCTGGCTGTTTGCAGAAAGGCAGACGAGACAGCCTTTTAAAAGGCCCCCAAAATGATCAAGTAAGATTTGTTTTTATTCCTAAAGACATCGCCCTTGTTCAAGTTTAAAAGTACACTTTGCAGCTATTTTTCAGAAATAGAAATCGATTCAGGACTGAAACTTTAAACTAGAGTTGATGCTTAATGTGATAGAGACATCTCTAAAGTATTTTGAATTAAAAAAAAAAAAGATGGCAGATTTTCTGCATTTACACTGTATATTATATATATATTTTTATTGTGGTTCTTACCCCCCTCTCCCTCTCCCAAGTGTTAATGCTTAAGAAAGGAGTTGCGCCTGCTGTGTTCACTGATCTTGAAAGCTATTAGATTATTGCCGAACAACCCTCTGTAAATTATTAATTTATCTCTCTAGCAACTTAATTTGTGCACATTCTAATTAATTAAACTTTAGTCTAAAAAACGGGGGAAACGTATGGCTAGTGGAGTTAAACAATTTTATGTTTGACGAGTTTATTGAATTTTTATGGCTCTCCTCTTAAACTGTGTTCCTTTTGGCCTATTTGTATATTCTCACTTCGAATGACGATTGTTTTTTTTCTTTGTTTTTACTGGTAGTGTTCTGATTTGTGAGTCGACACTCAGTAATGGATGTCTTAATCGTGTAGACCTGATTCACTGTCCAAAGTATTGTTTACTTTGTTACATATTTAATGGGGGATTCCCACATTGTCCCCACTACACACGCGCGCTCTCACTCACCATTACACACACACACACACACACACACACACACACCTCTAATGGAAGAAAAGAAGTGAAGCAATTGGAAGCATGACTATGATGCATCATTTTCTAGCTTTAGGTGCATTTTGCCACTTGGTGTTTGCCCTTCCAGATTCTAAGATTCCACCAAGGTATTTCAATCTTCTTGTTTTCAATTGCTTTGTTGATTACATTTTAACATTTACAAGAATCCTTCAGTTTTTCCTTTTGGAGGTTTGTTTGTAGAAAAACTAATCTGAACTATAAGAAAGACAGTGCACTGCTTGTAAATTCACATTGTTTGGTAGAATTCTTTTGGAACAACAACAAATTAGGTACATGGTGACTGGTACCTTATCTATTGTAAATATTCCATTCAAAATGATGCACATATAGATATATTCTTACAAATTTTGCTGTATTGCTGTTCCATTTGAGGCTCTCTGAAGTCTTGAGTTCTGTATATGATCTGCTTTCTTGTTTCTTTTTTCTTTTTGTTAATAGATGGTTTATTTACTATGGTAATGTATTAAGTTATTTTTGGTGTTGTTTGATTGTCTTTCATTGAAAAGATGATTTTAATGTTTTATTGGCAAAGTATGCTGTTTTTTTCATTAAAATATACTATTAAAATTAAATGGCTTTTAAAATGTGATGTTGTTTTCAGTCATTTATATGGAAATTATTTTGATGGGGGATTTTTTTTAAAAGCAGGAGCATTTTGATTTATTATAGAGTTGCTATCATAGTCTGATTTGGATTTAGTAGGGGCTGTTTCTCTAGGAAGGTGCAAAAGAACAGGGTTTATAATAGACCTCTAATAGCTAGAGCTCATCTTACAGGGTGCTTTGCTTTTCTGTCCACATGAGACTGTGATATTTGGCTCTACATACCTCCCTTTGAATCTCTTCTCCAGATCTGCGATAATTCTGCAAAGAGAATCTTTGTGAGCAAGGGTATTACATGGGTAAAAGGAAGAAAGGAACTCTGTTTAGTTTTCAGCAGCACTGGGAGACTGGGTGTGGCAAGAGGCCTATTTCTGGGGGTAGGACACCCTAGTTGAGGCCTAGGGGCTGGCCCATCATAATTTTCAGTTCAGTCAGCACTCTTGGAAAGCAGTGTCCCAACCAGAGCAGGGAGCACTTAGGTTACTGGGTTATAAAGTAAAGTACATCTCTTCCTCTCTCTCTCTTCCTCCATTTCCATAACCTTTACACCAACTTACATTCTGTAATAGGGAAAGTGGGTGGAGGAAGAAATCCTGAGTGGTTGGAAGGAGTAGAGTTAACCCCCTTTCTATCACTCACTCAGACATCAGAGTTGGTGGAAATCTAATGGTGATCTGGCACAAAGAAATTCTGCCCTTTGACATACAAACTTTTTAAAATTTTTAATCCTCATTTAAAAATACTTCCCCACCCATTTTAAGCCAACATATTAGGTTTTTAAAGGTGTTTTTTTTTTTCGAGAAAGCTCTGGTTTAGATATTTACATTATTAATGATGAGAACACCTTACTAATCTATAGGTCCTACAAGAGGAAGAACACTTTACTAATCTATAGGTCCAACAAGAGGAAGGGGGATCCTATAGGGGAAATTCTGCTACTCCAAGCTGTGACCTAATATGGAACTTTTGGGGCATGTTTCTTATTTTGAAGATAAAGTTAGGAAATGTCCCATGAGTCAATGAAAATTGTTATAAGTGGCTCAAGTTGGGATTAAATGTCATTAGAGAACATGATTTTCAGATGTAACAAAAAAAAAAACCTGTTAGAGTTAATGGATAGTAAGTGGAGGGGCTTCTTTTTATACAACTTAAATAAGGAAGACACTGGAAGAGACAAAATCTGTGTGTCCATTTAGAAACAATGAGATATATTGTATAGATGCTAAAGGAAATACTGAAATTTGTTGGGATTTAAAAGAATTGTGAATCCAGATACAGTGATATTGATGGTTTAATTTTATTCTTATATTTTGGAGGTTGAAAGTCCCATCTACTTTGCCATCTATTCCTAGGTTCAATTTTCTTGAAAAATCTTTTCAAATAGCCAGCCCTTACCTCATTACAGCTAGGTCCTGATTTCAGCACCACGGATAGTAACCACAGAACTTAGTCCTACTCCACCACAGGTTTGACCAAGCCCTGTCAGCCAGCTGGAGAACTTTCAGCTTACTTTTTCCAAAGTGGAGAAAATAAGTTAAATGGCTTGAGTGTGTAGCAAGCCAACCTTGCTGATCTAGGATTAACATTTTCTTTAGTAAGTAACCCCCTTTCCCCCCAATGTGGCTGTTATCTAAGTCTAGGATACGTGCATTAAGAGAAAGGGGAGTCCATTCGAAGACTGACAGGTGCGCTAGTGTTTTCTTTCTACAAATATAACATCTTTACACGAAGAGAAAAAAACTGTAAAAGTAGTAGAAATTGGGAAATATATTGACAGAAATAAAACAGGTATTCTTTAGTGAATTTGATGTACATGGTAGCTTTCATGTACACATGTTTGTCCAAGATTTTTATGACAAAAATGACATAATGTTAACTATCCATTTACTTCAACAGTTGAGAGTGAAGGCCTATATATTCCCCCTCGTTCACTAAGTATTTTTTGTCTCCCATGTTCCTGCACTTTTAAAACTGTATCACAGTTTGAACTACATCTTCTCTATGTTATTATGAGAGTAAATGAAACCTTCTTGCCTATAAGATGGAAACTATAGTCATTAGTTAAGCTTACTTAAATGTTTTTGTTTTATGGAAAAAATCAGAATTTTAAAAAAGAAATATATTCTGAAAGTTTTTATTAGTGAGAGTTGCAGAGATATATCAAAACAAACCAAAGGGATTTGGAGAGACAAGGATTGGTCTTAAAGAAGAAAGTAAAGGTAAGAACAGAATGAATCCTGTATAAATGGCTAAGAGATATTTGTTTTGTATTGGCTTTCAAAATACTGAGGTAGATAAAAAGCAAATTGTGGGTAAAGAGCCTTGTCATATCAATGAAATAATTTCATTAGCATTCATGACTCATTTCCTAATTTTTTTCTCCAAGGTCCACAATTACTATTTAGTTAGAAAGAGATATTTTATGAATTGACTTAGCACACCTAGTCATCTTCAATTTGACATTTCAGAACTATGCAGTTTATTTTTTTAAACTTTTCCAAATGCAAATGATCCAATCTTTTGGTTCAATGCAATCATCTAAATCTAAACTATAATGGAATAAATGTCTAACAGCAAAGATCATGTAAGTGCTGGTTGATATCTGAGTATTCTCTATACCAATTGTATTCTGATGTTATCCAGAAAAAGTGCAGCTTCCTTTGGATATTTAACATTAAATAGTTGGTCAGTTCTTCGTCGGATTACATCTCATTGACACGTAGCTTGGGGAAAAAGAATGGAAATATGAAAAATCAAGTGAAATAATTATGATTTACG
This sequence comes from Vulpes vulpes, assembly GCF_048418805.1. Taxonomy (NCBI): domain Eukaryota; kingdom Metazoa; phylum Chordata; class Mammalia; order Carnivora; family Canidae; genus Vulpes; species Vulpes vulpes. The sequence goes on from NC_132789.1 coordinate 82,593,741, forward strand.
GTCCATATAATACTCTTCTACTTTCTATAAAGTGTATTTTAAAAATAAATAACTATACATAACTATTTTTACTGTCAAGGACAGATTCTGAAGCCTCTCTTTGCCAAGAGACTTGGAATTGGGGGCATAAAAATGTTGTATTTCAAGCTTTAAATGAATTCATTTTGATCTATCTATTGGGGACACTCTTGAGGACATGGTGGAAAAGACATTTTAAAATCCACTTGATTTTAAAAGGTGTATTATTCAGAGGATAAAACTTAAATTTTTCCAACCATGCCATGGCAATAATTTTCGAAATTTACCTTTTAAATTGTTTGGTAAATTGTTTGGTAAAAACAATTTATATCTCCAGGTAAATGGTGTACATTAGAACTCAAAACTGTACTTCACTTTTCAGTTGGCCTTGGAGGGAGGGGCTGCAATAGAAGGGGAAAAAAAGTTAGATTGGTATTCTGATAGGACAAAAAAGGAAGACAAAGGTTCCCGGATAGTTATGATGATAGAAATGTTCCTGAAGTCTACATTTGTCAGGAGACAGATTTATGGCAATGAGAAAAAAAAAATCACTAAATTTTTCCTGCGTTGCCCCTTTAAAGGAGCCTCTCCCAGTACTGAAAAGCTATTATGAGTGAATTAATAAATTACACAGCAAATTATTAAATCCAGATAATTACAAGGAATAAGTAAGTAATCATTAGTTATCTCAGCTAATTACTGTGGGTCAGAGCCAGCCGGAATGTGAAATCCTCCTCGGGAATTGAAATTAACTTTGCACAGTGAGTCTCTCTGCTTGACATCCCCAGTCTGTAGGCACATGGCAGCTCCCTTGTGAGCTAGTCTTTCTATTTAACTTGGAGAGAATAGAAATAAAATTAAGTGGCGATGTGATAATAGGAAGCTGCTCAGAGAGCAAACTGTGGGTTTTATCCTGTATTTTCAAGGCCCGCAGATGAAAAGCTTTATTTACACCAGTTTCAAAAAAATTTAAAGCACCCTTGTTGAGATAGATTCCCTGAACACACACACACACACACACATCTGCAGTCATGTGGTATGACAGTCAGATTAGCAACACATGAAGAAGGCTCAAGAAGAAAAAATGTTTTGAGGTGTGTGTGTGTGTGTGTGTGTGTGTGTGTGTGAGAGAGAGAGAGAGAGAGAGAGAGAGAGAGAGAGATGGGGGTAGCAGTGAGAAAGAAAGAAATAAAATGAAAATATTACTCTGCTTTTATCCCACAGAGTGGAAAGGCTGTCGAAAAGTGCAGCCCAGTCTAATAATCTGTTTGTTTTGTTTGGGTAACAATATGCTTTCATCTTGCCACAGGAAGAACCAGCTTAGTGCAAATGTTGTCTCTCGTTGATCTTTCCGCCAGATGCTTCAAGAAACTGATGTCACCTTTTTTTTTTTTCTTTTTCATATAGCATCACTTTCCAAAGCCAGCCTCCACTACCCTCTCTCTCTCTCCACTCCCACCAACCCCCCAAGGCCTTCTCAAAGGGCAGAGAAGACAGCCAAGCCTGGTGCCTGTAGGAAGTGGAAAATGTATCTGTGTGATAAAGTGATTGTGTGTATCACAGGGTTGGGAAAGACTGGACATACGAAGAAAACTGCAGTTAATATATTAAAATGAGGAGGGAAATCTAAAGAGCTGCTTTTTTTATCAATTGCAATTAGATGGACAGTCTTTCCGCTCATTCCCTGCTCTAGTCTGGGATGATAATAAAAATTTAATGAAGCCTGGGACGAGCAGAGAGCTCTGTCTAGGGACCGTGGAATAGAATATTTTAACTGTACATTTATACCAACTGTCTGGCTTCAAAGACGTGACTGCTTTTAATCTCGAATTAGAAAACCACAGATTTGAAATTAAATATTAGATACCCTCGGATCCCCTTCCTCTCTGAAATATTGTCACGATTCTGTTTTCCTCCATTGGCCCGTAACACATATCTTAGGTCTCCAATTACATTTCCGTGAATAATAGATGGCTTTGATAGGGTGCAGTATTCTGGTGCTTTTGTTTTTTTTTTTTTTTAAATAGAGTTAATGCAATATTAATTGGCTGTAGATGTTATAAGAATGCACAGCCCCCTTTTCAGGAACAAATCGATGAGATAGGGATAGGAGAGTCAGCGAAGGCGAAGGCTTTTCCCAGCGTAGGTCACTTCTTTGTCGAGGGGACCTTCCTAGAGATTTGGGTAAGTGGAGGGTGCTTTGAGTTCCGAGGCCCTGGCTGCGTAGGCTCCGCAACCTGGAGAGAAAACAACTGGTGAGGGCGGAGGTACAGAAAGAGAACTGTGTGTGTGAGAAGCAGGGTGTGGGGAAAGCGATTACCGAGAGGCTTTGCTGGCTTTTCAGGGCTAAGGCTTGGCGCGCGCCCGGCCGCGCTGGCGCTGTTGGAGGAGTCAAGATCCTGGCACCCTCGGCTGGGGCTTAGCACCACTTTGCACGTCGCGGGCCTTGGGTTGCATGCCAGCCCCAAGTTCCCTCCTCCAGATCCGGGTGCACCTCGGTGAGAAGCTGGTTGGGAGGGCGTGAGGGCCAGAGTCCGTAGGAGTGGGGGTGGGGTGGGGGTGGGGGTGGGAGGGGCAGAGCGGTCCCCCCGCGCCGGCCTCGCCGGCCCTGGCCCCGCGTGGCCCCCAGAGCCCCGGGAGCAGGCTGCTTGCCAGGCGCGCAGCCGGGAACCCGCGAGAAGGAGGCCCGGGCGCCTCGCCCCCTCGCATTTTACTAATCACGTCTATTTAAATTCTAGCGCGGTCCGCCGCGCTCTCACCGGGAAAGCTCTGGAGAACTGGACCCATCAATTATTCTGAAAAAATCCCAGACTACGTGAGGCTTGCAGCCTGCGGGAGGGAGGCGGCGGGAGGAGGTGGAGAACCTCGCCCCTACTCTTCCACGCTTCTCTCCGCCCTTCCCCGCGCCGACGCCTTGGCGTGCACTTAACTTCAGGGCTCTGGGGCCCAAAGGAGCTACTGCACCTTCTGATTTGCGCTTCTGCGGACCGGGCGGGGAGGTGCCGGGCATAGACTGGGACCTGGCCTAGCCTTCCCCTCGCCCCGCGGGGAGAGTTGGGGTCCCAGGCAGCCGGATCGCATAGACCACCGTTTCGGGCCTGCTCCCCCCTTGGCGTCGCCGCTGCCACCCTCACTTTTGGCCGCGTCCTAAAGCGGGCAGGCTGGTTGGGGGATGCTGGGCGCCGAGCAGTCACCGCTCTGCCTTTACTCGGTAGACCTGTGAGGATGGGACCTTAGGGACATTCTAGTTTAGAAGCCTTTTAGGAACCTCGATCTGAAGTCCTCTAGCACTCCCCCACCCCCTACTCAGGCTTCTGGATGCCCCGAGGCGGAGCAGCAAGCCGGGCGCGCAGCTGGACGCGCGAGGAGAACGCGTTGGCTCTCAAGGAGGGAGGCGGGAGCCGGGCTGGTAATTACTGCCCCCCCAGCCTCGCCCGCCCCACCTCCGCACCGGGTCTGCAGCCATCACTCCAGCTGTCACTCGGCGGAAAGCGAGCGCCCTCCCCCCTTCCCCGACTTTGCTCCAGCTAACAGAAGCCGGAGAGTGTCCGGGTCGGGGTTCCCACATGTGTGTTATAATTTTTCATAAATACAATACTTCCTCCTTCCTCTGTCCCCTAACCTCCCCATTTTCTGGACCCTGGGAGCATAGTCAAAGTCTTATTTGCGTGTATTGGTGAGTGTTTTTTGTTTTGTTTTTGTTTTCTTTGATGGGGTGGAGAGGTTCTCTTGTAGCTCCTGGGTTTCCCTGTATAGTATGAGGCGACAAGGAAATGAGAGGTCTGTATCAAATGTTTTTGAAAGAAGCCAACTGGCTTCTGGAATTCTAAGATGCCATCAGAGTCATCCTGTTAAATCAATGCGGTTTGATTAAAAAAAAGAAAAACAGAAACAAAAAACAAGTTACTGATGGGCTTGAGAGTGATTGAAAGGCTTAAATCAACACCCTCTGTGTGAATGACTCAGGCAGTGTTGTTATTCTCAGAAGGCCTGGGGGACTCTGAATTGGTGGGCTCACTGGAAGATAGATGGTTAATAAACGTAGGGCCAGATACTCCTACTTTCCCAAAGGGACACCAGGCTTTTGCTAAATGGCAGTCTGTATTCTCTGTGCAATTTGGTTAAATGGTGGTGAAGGCTCCCTGATTTCCAGAGACAGACTAGGTCTGGTTTAGGGAATTATTGGCCTGGTGTGTGAGGTGATGGAAGTGTGTACATGGTGGGAAGCTTGAGATAATTCTTTGGAAAAAGCAGTCACTTCATCCTCCAAATTCAACAGCGGTCCAGGGGCCAGATATAGAAGTGTAAGTTTTCCTGGGGAATTCCCCTCACCTCTGCCCAGAATAGCCACCCCTGCCCCAATCCTGGTCTCTCAATTTCCTTGTTTTAAATCCATGGACTTCTATTCATTAACCTGGAAGTGGGGAAGGTGGGTGTGAGGTATCTCTTCTTTGGTGTAGACCATCCTCTGAGGCCTAGAGGGCCCTGTCGCGCAGCAAAGCCAGGGTGCATACCTCTGCCCAGAGTACATCCTAGCCTCCGCAGGCTTGGCCTAAAGCTATAGACCCCAAGAGAGGTAGAGATCCTCCACTTCAACTCTGTCATTTTCTGGAAACTTGTCATCCAGGTAACACTAACAGATAGATGGATATTCATAAACTGACACAGGGGGTACATACAGGGCCATTCCCTGGGTGCCAGCACACTTGGATGAAACTTTTCAAAATCACTCAAAATCTCTCCCTCTTATTGTAGCCCAAGCAAATGGTTGGACTGGAAGGTGCTTGAGACTCACCTCCCTTCGTGTTTTTTTTAAGTGCACCTAACTGGCTTTGACCTTCTATTTGTCATAGGTGTCCTTCCTGCCAGTCCTACCTTTACACAGAGCCAAAACTTGGTGTTTTTTGGCTGTAGCACCTTTGGCTTCAAAGGTAGAGTCCGTGACTGCCAGGAAGGACATGGGGTAAGGCCTGCCTACAGCTGGGTCCAGGAGTGCGAGGGGCCAGAATTAGATGGAGTATTCCATTTGGAATCAGGATTCAGTGCTTCAGGCCGTGAGCTCTCCTGAACTTTGTGGTAGCTTCCAGAGAGGGCAACCAGGCTCCCTGGTTTGAAGGGTTTGAAGTCCCATTTTGGTACCAACTTGGAGGTTCTAACTAACAATGAGAGATCTGGCTAACTTTCCTTTTTGGTACCTGGAGTGACCACTTCTTTGCCTGGGACCAGAAAAAAAGCCACCACTTTCTCCTCCCTCTCCAGAGTCTTTGGTCATTGAGGTGGAGGATGAGTGGAGGAGGAGAACCCAGTCCCTGGCTGCTGAACTAGGAGTTCTGATTCCTTTCAAGAGAGGACTTGTTTTTGAAGGCGATTGCGGTCAGATCCTTAAGTTACGTCTCTAACTTCGTGAACCGGTCCTAAATGTGTTAAGTAAGAATCAGCTGGCAACTTGCACTTTCTTTCATCAACTTTTCACTTTGCAGTCCTGAGAGCTTTTAATTACAGTATTGTCAGAGGGGCCCATTCTTCTATTTCCTAAATCATTTCATTGATTTTTTTTTTTCCCCTTTCATGCTGCCTTCCTTTTCAGCAAGACTTATTTTTTCTTCCCTGGGATTCACTCAGAGTTTGAGAGGTGAACAAGAAAAAAGAGGGAATGTGAAGGGAGATTGGTGGTTAATAGGAGAGTAATCTCTACCTTTCCCCAGGGAGAGGGAGAAATGCAAAGAATGACCACATCTGCCCTCTCCCCAGTGGAGACAGTGGAGACACACAAAAGAGAAAGGAAAGCTGTAATAAAATAGAAAGGGCACAGCGTGGGGGAACCAAACCAGTCCCATTTCATCAAGTATTCTTAATTAGATCCATGAGAACCCCAAGTACCCAGATACTTGGTAATTCATCTTGGTTACATGCGTTTGTTTACTAGAAATAAAATCGCAAAATTTCCTGAAGGTGACTCGAACTATATACTCTGGGCAGGAGGAAAAAAGTGGAAGGATAAGCAAATCTCACTTTCTGAGCTGAAATGTGGCAAACGCAGCTTCCCATAATGAAAAGCTCAGCTACTATTCCTTCTAAAACCGGGTGAAACCAGAATTCTTTGCTTTTGTCACTAATTTTGTTATTTACGTAACTCTAAGCTTTATTTTTTTCAAAAGTAGATTTTTATCATCCAGTTTTGGCATCAGCACGGAGCATAAACCAGCTGTTGGAAAACAGGGAGGAGCGGGATCTTGCTGTCAGACAAAACGAGAGGTGAGGCTGCTCTTTCCACTTACTCCCATTGCTTCAGAATCCTACACTAGTGGGTAGAAGAAATGTCTAGATGTTTCCTGAATGTCCCTTTAGCAGTAGAAGTATGTGTGATTGGGGAAGAGCGTTGGAGGGAGGAGTAGATAGAATTAATGGAAGATGGGAATAATCGTATTTATTGAACCCCAATTTAAAACTACTTCATAACTCAGTAATGATGGTAAGAAGCATCCCTACTCTCCACCATTTAACTCCTGGCCATTAGGTATCAGTTACTCCCAGATAAAATGATTTAATCAGTCGAGGAGAAATCTCTTTAATGCTCAATCCCTCACCCTTCCATTTTTCCCCTCCCCTTGCCCTCTTCTCATTACTCTCATCTTTCAAATGGCTTAGATGAAGAAATCTTAGAAGCTACTGTCACTAGTAGAAACAGCTCTCTTATTGAGGCAGGATTTCTATATGAACTCTAACACAGCTCATGAGTAGCTTATAAAAATGACCCCCCAAATCCGTATTTATCTTGCATGTGTAAGGCAGAGAAAACTGTCCTGAGATGCAGCAACGCTTGCTTTTCCTGCAGCAGAAAGACTGAGTTTTTATTTGTATTTTATAATAAGCCATTGACAAGCTAGAGTTGTCTGTTTTTCAGGTTTGCAAACTCAACTCTTAAACAAATTCTTTCCACTTGTTTAGGAAAGGATGCTATCCCTGAAACTGCAGCTGGAAGCAGCTCTAAGCAACCCCAGAGTTACAGAGGGCATTTGCCCCAACTGATGCCTAGTAGACGTGATAAAGCAGAAAGTGGACACAGGTAACACCATTTTAGAGTAACTCTTCTTCCAGCCTTCCCATTTAACTGTCAGAGCAGGAACAGGTCATATGGAAATCAATTTTAAGAATCAATCCCCAAACCCTTTCACATACTTAACACTTATAATGTGGGAAGCACAGGAGGGAAGGGGGAAAAAAAAAGCAGAGCCACAAATGTCTCCTCCACTTTAAATTGAGTAGGTATTAGAGTTCCTCCAAACTAACCTCTCAGAACTGCTTCTGTTCTTGAATTCTTTTTCACTTTTTCTTCCCACCACACCCCTACCTACCAACCATCATCTTTCTCTGTCCCCTCCTCTTCCTCACTTTCCTTTTCCCATTCCCTCCCCACTTCTTGTAGAACCTGAACTGTGTGCAAAGCTAGAAATGAGATGTCATATGATTTCACAGTAAGAGGTTTCTAAAACTGTGATCAGTAGATCCTAGATTCCCAGGAAAGTTGTCTGTGGCGTTGCAGGCACTATGGGGGTATGTGGTTTGGGAGCATATAATGCAGCCCTGAACCTTACTGAAGGAAAGACCTGTGTCTATTCTGGGTGTCTTGGTGGGTGTGAGGTACAGGTCCAAGGGAGTTGAGTCTAGGTTCCCTTTTGTGGACCTCTTTCACCATGCAAAGGAGATGCCAAGGACATTTTTACTCTCATGGTTGAAGAAGCACCCAGGACTCTAGAAGATATCATATTTACTACCTAAACACACTGACTTTTAGATGGAAATGCCATCAGTTGTCTCTGCCCAGTTCTGTTGCAGAACTATTAATCATATCCACAAGGATTGCCAAAATGGCAAGGCTCTCTTCGCTTTTCAGTTTATACAGAACAGAATCATTTACATAAAGTCCTTAAGGCAAATAACTGTTGGGGCTCTAATTTATATCTGATCGAAAATTAGCCGTCATTATGCGCTCCATTAGCAGCATCTTTAATGTGCTTCTAAGCACCATTTGTCAAGCGGCTTGTTAATATCCTTCAAGTCTTTAAAGTTGAGAGCTCATTAAAGAGTGCGCTCTGTTATTGATGTAATTTAGATGAGTTTGGAAGAGCAACTACACCATGCCTCGAATGGGCAACCTCCAGAAGCCAGGGCAAGGGGCCATTTGGTGACCAAGTTCACTATGAAGGATTTCCCAGAAGCCTTCATGGTTCTCTGACAGCAGGTCTCTTGGACCCAAAGAGGTGTTTTTGAAGGCCCACTCCCTGACCTGGGCATAAGTCATCCATTTCTTTGGGAAGGCCTATGTTTGTCTTCTGTGTTTTCTTTTTTTCCTCATCAATTCAAATTCACTGTGGCTCCCTGAACCTTATGAGAGGGAGCGGGGAGCATAGAAAAATAGGCCCTGATGTAAGGTCCTTGATGAGAGAATTTGCCAGTTTTCTTTTATCTTCTTCATACCCCCATCTCATATTTAGTGCTACTCATTTACTTCCTGGGGCCTTCCCTTTATTCCACAGAGTGGAGGAAGTAAATATCCATTGAGAAAACCATAGGCTGAAAGACAGAGATACTGCCCTTGAACCTATTTTGACTGAGGTACAGTAAACCCGCTTAATTATGTACATATTATTACATTATCTATCAACCACCCCATCAGAAGAACATAAAGGCCAATAAATTACCTCAGTTATTTATCTAAAAATCCATATATTTTGTCATTTTCTTTCTGGAGGAGATTATGTTAGTGTAACACAATAAAGAAAACCATTAGCACAGCCAGAAAATTGCAACTGAGTGCAACAATAATTTCAGTAGCAGGAATAAATAACAGTTTAGAAAGCTGCATTTTGTCCTGGATTTTCTGGTAGGTTGTATCAGCTTTCCTTTGATTCAAGTCCTGAGTGGATCTGTGAATCCTGCTATCAGGAGTTTAGTAAGATTTTGTGCACCTTCCTTCCCCTCTATTGAATCTTATATTGAAAGAAAAACATTCAAACCATCGTGATTTTTGGACCCCACTTCTATCTCTAAATTCACTTCCCCTCCTGAGGCCTTCTGGGGACTCAGAGATTAATGTAAGATAATGAAAGACATTAGGCATTTTATTCTCTCCTTTAAATTTCCAAGATTCTTTCAGCCTTAGAAGCTTGTGTGAAGATGGCTCTACTTTTTTTCAGATGGAGTAAAAATAAAACCAAGAGTTCAGGAACTGGATGGGGGTGGGGTTGGTCCAAATACCTCCATGTCTTCTTTAAACCCTTCTCTCCCCTTTATCTCCCTCTTAGAGAATACTCTCATTTTCATCATTTGTCGAACAGCTTATTCTTGCCGTCCACACCTTGAAAGAGTTTATTACTCACACATGGAGAAAGAGAAGGGAGAAAGAAAGATATAATAAGATCAATCTAAGGACATATTGAGGTCATATAACAGCACAAATATTCTCAAGTGCTCTGTATAATGTGCAGTGGGGATTTTGGGCAGTTTTATTGTGTGGTAGGATCCTCATCTCCGTTGTTTTTTACAGGATTCCTCCAGGCTAAAGTAATAAAGCGAGTAATTAGAATGCTAAAGACAGATGTAAATAACAGGAATGAGACAGCGGTGACAGATGAGCGGCTGGGTCAGGAAAGAGCCCAGTTGGTGGAAATGACACGGCCCCCGCCCCCCCCCCCCGCGGCCTCGGGCGGCCTCCCCCGCCCCCCACGGCCTCTCCCCTCCCCCGCCCCCCCCCGCGGCCTCGGGCGGCCTCCCCCGCCCCCCACGGCCCCCCGTGGCCGACCGGACCGCGTGGCTGGGTCCTCGCACGCCGCGCGGGGGGCGCGGGCCTGGACAGCTCCAGGCCCCACCGCTGACCGGCCGCCAGGGGCGCGCCAGGGCCTCCCCCTGCCTCCCTCCCCCTCCATCCCCCCGCGCCCCGGCCACGGCTCCCGGGCTCCGCGGGCGCTGGGGCTGAGGCGGCCCCGCCGTCCTCGCAGCAGCCGCGCGGCCTTGGGGCCTTGGGGCCTTGGGGCCCGGAGGGGCCGGGAGGGGCCCGGAGCAGCCTTCGCCGCCGCGCGGCCCCGCAGCCCGGACTCGGGCGCCCGGTCGGCGCGGGGCCTGCAGTCTGCGCGCTGAGAGCGCCCCGCGGACCTTCAGTGGGCTCCCCCAGGGCCCCCAGGCCTCCCCCAGCCCCAGCCTTTCCCGATGTAAAGGCCACACTGGCCCACGTGGGACCGCGACCCGTCGGAGCCCGCAGCGCCGCAGCCCCCGGGCCGGACCGCGCCTCCCCCCGCAGGGCTCGGGACTGAGCGCCGCTGTCGGTTGTCGTGCGGAGGTTCAAAAGGGTAAACGCCCCTAATCACTGTCTGGGACGTTAGAGAAAGAAGAACCAGGCCTGAATCAAATCTCTTAACAGGTCCTTTAGCGATGAAGGCCCCACAGACAACTCTCATGATCTGGTTGCCAGAGAGCACCTCTTGCTCCTGCGTGTAGGAGCCACAGCCCTGAAGCTGGAGCCTGTCCAGGGCTGAGGCTTTATTTCAGGGACAAGAACTGCCAACCAGTTCTGCACCGCTGCTGCCCAACGGAATGGATGCGCAGAAGTCTACGTTAGCTTTAGAGGACCGGATGCCTTCTTTTCCGCATCAGTACCCTTCAGATTACAACGCACAGGCATCAAACAAATGAAAAACCCCGGAGTGAGCCATATTAGGATAGGAGACGACCCTAATCTCTCCAGGAATGTTGGTACTGGGGTAGGTGAGCTGGTACGGGGATGCTTCTGGCAGGTGCTGGTGAAACACGGGGGATGGGTATGTCAGACGAAGAATTCCTCTAGTACTTCCTGGATTATTAACATCCCACCAGTGGAGGAAGAGAACCATTCTTTCAGATTTTTATTTTATTTTATTTTTTTTAAGATTTTACTTATTCATTCATGAGAGACAGAGAGAGAGGCAGAGACATAGGCAGAGGGAGAAGCAGGCTCCCCGCAGGGAGCCCGACGTGGGACCCGATCCCAGGTCTCCAGGATCACACCCCGGGCTGCAGGCAGCGCCAAACCGCTGCGCCACCGCCACCGGGGCTGCCCTCTTTCAGATTTTTAAAAGAGGCTTGTAAACCAATGAGGTAAAATGGGAAATACATATTTATTAATTTTGGTTTTAATTTTTTTTTTTTGGTTTTAATTTTTTAAAAAAATGTTTTTAAATTCAGTTTGCCAACACATAGTATAACACCTAGTGCTCATCACATCACATGCCTATCTTCTCCGCACCCCCCCCCCCCCCCGCCTCCCCCCCATTCACTTCCCCTTCTGCAACTCTTTTGTTTATTTCCTAGAGTTAGGAGTCTTTCAGGGTTTGTGTTCTTCTATAATATTTCCCCACTCAGTTTCCCCCTTTCTCGTATGGTCCCTTCAACTATTTCTTATATTCCACATATGAGTGAAATCATATGATAATTGTCTTTCTTTGATTGACTTATTTCACTCAGCATAATACCTCCCAGTTCCATCCACATCAATGTAAATGGTGGGTATTTGTCCTTTCTAATGGATGAGTAATATTCCATTGTATACATAGACCACATCTACTTTATCCCTTCATCTGTTGAAGGACATCTCAACTCCTTCCAGTTTGGCTATTGTGGACATTGCTGCTGTAAACATCGGGGTGCAGGTGTCCCAGTGTTTCACTACATCAGTATCTTTGGGATAAATCCCCAGCAGTGCAATGGCTGGGTCAGCACAGATCTATTTTTAACTCTTTGAGGAACCTCCACACAGTTTTCTAGAGTGGCTGCTCCAGTTCACATTCCCACCAACAGTGCAAGAGGGTTCCCCTTTCTCCACACCATCTCCAACATTTGTGGTTTCCTGCCTTGTTAATTTTCCCCATTTTCACTGGTGTGAGGTGGTATCTCATTGTGGTTTTGATTTGTATTTCCCTGATGGCAAGTGATGTGGAGCATTTTCTCATGTGCTTGTTGGCCATGTGTAGATCTTCTTTGGAGAAATGTCTGTTCATGCATTCTGCCCATTTCTTGACTGGATTGTTTGGTTTTTGGGTGTTGAGTTCTTTATAGATCTTGGATACTAGCCCTTTATCTGATATGTTATTTGCAAATATCTTCTCCCATTCTGTAGGTTGCCTTTAAGTTTTGTTGACTGTTTCATTTGCTGTGCTGAAGCTTTTTATCTGATGAAGTCCCAATAGTTTATTATTGCTTTTATTTCCCTTGCCTTTATAGACTTGTCTTACAAGAAGTTGCTGTGGCCGAGGTCAAAAAGGTTGCTGCTTGTGTTCTCCTCTAGGATTTTGATGAATTCCTGTCTCACATTTAGATCTTTCATCCATTTTAAGTTTATCTTTGTGTATGGTGTAAAAGGATGGTCCAGTTTATTCTTCTGCGTGTGGCTGCCCAGTTTTCCCAACACCATTTATTGAAGTTGGTTTTAATTTTCAATTATTATTTTGGTTTAAGTTAACATTTTATTTTTAAACAACTATCACATCCTTAAAAAAAAAAACATGAGGGAATGACTGTGGGGCATTTATAAAGCTGGTGATGATGAGCACTATTCCTCTTAGGCTCTTAGGTCAGACCTATAGGTCAGATTTTTTTGAGGCTTTTGTTAAGTCTATACTTAATAAAAGTTAAGTGTTTCAGATAGGCCTGGCTAAAGAATGAGATGTCTTTCCTAGATGAAATTTTTACCAGCATTGGTGGATATTGACGAGGGGTCACCATAGAATTCAGGGAAAATTGGCAGGTTCCTCTGGATGATATGTATGTTTCAATCTCTAGTAACTGGAGGTCTGATCAGTTATAAAAAGACCAATCTTGGTAAACCGAATTGGGCCTAAAACTACTGCCTCTGAAGAAACATACTGGGTTAATGGATAAATTCCCTGTTTAGCCTCAGGACTTAAAATGTGAGTCTGCCCTAGAATTTTGATCTAGTAGTATTTCTGATAGCAGTCTTCACTTACTCATGTGAGGAAGCCTTACATGTGGACTGAGTCAGGCTGGTGCAGCCGGTGGTGGTAAAGGAGAGTGGTGAGGATAATACCTCAGCAAAGGTTATATTGTAATTGTAAATATGTGCTATAGCCACCTGCTGGACATGGATTCCTCATTGCTAAGGTAGCTATGTGACTGGAAATCACATAGGAGCAGGAGGAGTGCTGGGAAGGAATTAGAGGTCATGTCAGCTTGGGCCACTAATGTAAGGGATGAGAATCACTTCTTGGTTTCCTTTTATCTGTGTGGAGGACCTTTACTGTGTGCAGAACTCTCTTCTGAAATTTTAGAATGTTACCTTGAAATTTCAAATGTTAGCTTGTAACTCCTTAGTGGGTAATGAACTTAATTTAGTGGGTTGTGACTAGCATAAAAAAAAATTTTAAAGATTGAAAAACAATAGAAACAGATCACATATTGTGAGAGCAAGTTTTGTTTCATGACACTTTCGTTTTAGTTTTTATTTATGTCTGTATGCTTATATTGGCCTATGGTATTGGACTAATGTATTTCTTATGGTGTGTTTTAATCTAAAACATTAGAAAACCACTGTTGTAAGGCCTACACTGTGTCCTCCTATCTTATCTGGTTAGACCAGTCCTTAGCGATTTAGAGTTCTTTTTCTCGTTGTCATTTATTTGTGCTGTTTACTTAATGCTTCTCTAATGCTTTTTGAGCATTATCATTAATAGCAAATTATCATTAATTTCTCATGTGCACATGTCTTTTCTGCCTAATTGATTTTAAACTTCTTCAAAGACATATATGTTAGGCTTTTTTTTGTATACTTCATGATTTCTAATGTGGTGCTGAACACATGAAACCCAATCGATGGCTGATTATGTGCCTAGCAAAAGCAAGGCAGATATTAGCTCACATGCCACCTTTTCAGGAATGCTTACTTTCTTCTTTCTTTCTTTCTTTCTTTCTTTCTTTCTTTCTTTCTTCTTCCTTTCTTCCTTTCTTCCTTTCAAACAAGAAGTTTATTTAAACAACAAGATGCTTGACTTAAGGGAAAACTCTCTAGGAATTGTTTCTTTTAGAGTAATTTAAGGGATGCATTTCTTAACCTGTTCCTGGCCTCTACTCCAGTCCAGATGGTGTCCCCCTATTACTGGTTCCCAGAGCACTATGTAGTGCCTTCCTAGCACTTATTGGAGTTTGAATATAAATATTGTGACTAGGTGATTTGTGTCCTCCACTAGAGTGTGAGCTTCTTGAACTGAGCCTCATCTGTCGATCTTACATGTACCTAGCACAGTATTTGGCACATGGTGGACTCTTAATGTTTGTTGACTGATCGATTGATTGACTGACTGGCTAAATGACTTAAAGAATGACCAGCAGTTCTGGCAGAGGCAGCAGGCCCTTCCTTGCTATCAGAAAGACATTTTGCTAATGAACAGGAGATGAGAAGGGAAGAGTATGATCTGATGATTTAAAGAAGATAAACTTTTGCATGGTGGTGTCTCTCTCTCTCTTTTTTTAAAGATTTATCCATTTATTGAGAGAGAGAGAGAGAGAGAGAATGCGTGGTGGCAGAGGAGGGACAGAGAGAGAGGGAGAAGCAGATTCCCTGCTGAGTGGGAAGCCGGACCCCGAGATCATGACCTGAGCTGAAGGCAGACACTTAACAGACTGAGCCACCCAGGTGCCCATCATTATTTTTTTCCTAATTATGTTAGCAGCACACTATTTTGGATTGCTTTTACCTGGCTATAGACTTGGGTTCATGTAAGAAACAGCTATGCGAATGACATCTCTGCGATCTCTGAATAACTGATATGGAGAAAATGGATTCTGTTGGGAAGGTTCAGTTTGTGATCTACATGAGAAACCTCTCTTAGAACTTGTAAGGTATTTCTCCTTTTCATAAACCAGTAGTCTTCTTTTTATTAGATAAATGAGAACTCTACCCCTGTGATTTCCCTCTTTGCCCTGGCTGTTGGTGCAGGTTTAAGACTTGGGTTAAAACACACTAGGATTTCACTCATATGTGGAATTGAAGAAACAGAACAAATGATCACCAGGGGGGAAAAAAAAGAGTGGCAAGCCAAGAAACAGACTCTTAACTACAGAGAACACACTGATGCTTACCAAAGAGGGGAGGTGGGTGGGGAGGATTGGTTAAATAGGTGATGGGGGTTAAGGAGGGCACTTGTGGTGATTAGCACCAGATGCTATTTAGAAGTGTGGAATCACTATATTGTACACTGGAAACTATTATTACACTGTATGTTAACTATAATTTAAGTAAAAACTAAAGAAAAAAACTTTAAAAATAAAATTGATTTTTTCTATATATAGAATATTTATCTTGTTCTCTAGGTGTTAATAACTTGTGTTTTGTTGTCATTTATTTATTTGATTATGTGCTTTCTGGCTTTATTATACCTATTTCAGCATACTACAGAAAAAATGGCATACATTGGCTTTGATCTGGGTGGAAATTCTTTTTTTTTTTTTTTTTAAGATTTTATTTATTTATTCATGAGAGTCACAAAGAGAGAGGCAGAGACACAGGCAGAGGGAGAAGCAGGCTCCCTGTGGGGAGCCTCATGTGGGATTCTATCACAGGACTCCTGGATCATGACCTGAGCCAAAGGCAGATGCTCAACCAGAGTTACCTTGGTGTCCCAATCTGGGTGGAAATTCTAAAAAAATTTACATTGTAAAATTTTTTAGCTATGTGATCTTAGGAAAGTAACCTCACTGTGTCTTACTATTCTCATCTATAAAATGAGATCAGTGCTACTTTCCTCATGGTTTTAATTATTATCTGAATTACCAGTACAGTGTTTAGCACATTTTAGGTGCAAAAAATACTAGTTCTCTTTCTTTCCTTTTTTGGTGTGTAACTTTAAATCCATTTTGGAAGGAGGTAAGTAAGATCCATGGCAATAAAAGGGTTTGGTGTGTGTATGTTGAAGTTAATTTTCTGTTTTTTTTTTTTTTAACTTAGGAAAATAATCTTGTTTTTCTCAATTACTTTATCTATGAAATTCAGAAAATAAAAACCTTTATCATATCAGAGAATTATATCAATGTATAGATTATTTGTAGATGCCCATGTATGTGTCAAGAATAATCCTGAAAAGACTAGAAAGAGATAACTTGATGTGCTGAGAATGTCATTTCTAGTTTCAATTATCAGGTTTTTAAATTAATTACATATTCTTTTTTTAGTCGTATTTTATATACAAGCTTATCTTATGTTTCTTGAGGAAATTGAAGATATAATAATTCACATTCTCTTCTATCCTGAGTGTTGGTAGTATGTCTATGAAATGTGAAATAGATACTGTTTCAGCTCCGGGGGCCCACACTAAGGTGTAAGAAGTGGCTACAGTCTTATAAGCTTAGATTTAAAGAGCAGCCAATAGAACTGGTTAGGTAGGCACACAGGCTTCTAGTAGAACCAGGTATCAGAAACAAGCTGGATATGTAGGATCTGGGTGCTCAATCACCTGGGAACGAGAAACCAAAATTTTTAAAAAAATATTTTATTTATTTATTCACGAGAGACACACAGAGAGAGGCAGAGACACAGGCAGAGGGAGAAGTAGGCTCCCTGTGGGGAGCCTGATACAGGACTCAATCCTGGAATTCCAGGATCATGACTTGAGCCAAAGGCAGATGCTCAACCACTGAGCCACCCAGGAGCCCCAAGAAACCAGTTTTTGATGTTCTGGGGAGGCTGGGGTTCAGCATGTAGAAAATGAAGGGTGTTCAAAATATGATACGATCATAGAACTGAAATGAACAAAATGAATTTTTTCTCTAGTTTCCTTTATACTTTTTGGGCTTTATATAGGAATCTGAGGCTAAGGTGTATTCTGGAGGTAACTACAGTATTAGGGAACTCTGCTGCTGTATTCAAGGTTTGAATGGGATCTGAGACCTTGTTTTCCCTGTGATATGGTGCTTTCTTTTTTTTCTTTTACACCAAGAGTCAAGGAATTACTATATTAATAATTTGTAAATTGAATACTTAAATCATTAGTTTAATAAACTTTTATTGAGTTTCAGGTATTTTGAAAGATACTGAGAAGTAAAAACCTGATTTACCCTTGAAAAACTGACAGACTTTGGGGTAGAAAGACCCCTGAAGAACATAATGAGTAACTGCTGAGAGCTAGAACGGAGAGTTAAGAACCGAGGGCTATGGTGGTAGAGAAGTTAGAGCGACAACTTATATTTCTTTTTTTTTTTTTTTAAAGGATTTTATTTTATTTTATTTTTTTAATAATAAATTTATTTTTTATTGGTGTTCAATTTGCCAACATACAGAATAACACCCAGTGGTCATCCCATGAGGTGCCCCCCTCAGTGCCCATCACCCATTCACCCCCACCGCCCGCCTTCCTCCCCTTCCACCACCCCTAGTTCATTTCCCAGAGTTAGGAGTCTTTATGTTCCGTCTCCCTTTCTGATATTTCCCACACACTTCTTCTCCCTTCCCTTCTATTCCCTTTCACTATTATTTATATTCCCCAAATGAATGAGAACATATAATGTTTGTCCTTCTCCGATTGACTCATTTCATTGGAGGGTATTATGCTGAGTGAAATGAGTCAATCGGAGAAGGACAACTTATATTTCAACCACTCGTTCTTTCCCCATGCAATGCAGGCCCTGAACTGACACAGGTAGAATGAATAATTTCTTTTCTTTGGAGCCTTTTTTGGCTTATGTAAAACTACGATTATTTGTTAAAATCAAGTGGTGAAATGAGATAACTGTAGTGGAGGTTCAAGCAAGGATTCCATTTTGTCACTGAACTCATGTTTGCATTTCAGTCAACATACTTTTTGATGTGTTTGAGAATTGTAAGTTTATGCATGTTTACTGTAAACATTTCTTAGCTCAATGAAAACAGTGCTCTATCCCTTATCATTTATTGAGAATAGATACTCTTTTGGTTTCCAGAAAGCAGAAATATCAGAACTAGAAGAGGAAAATTTTTCCTCTCCTTATTTTACAAGGATGGCATGCTTTTATTTTTAGGATCTACACATTTTTGAGAAATTAGCAGGTTGCAAACTGGGCAAAATTTCTCTTATGCCCTTTTTGTGGAATCAGAGGATTGTATTTTCTGTACTAATGCTTCAAGGATGTTTACTTTTATTATTTGCAAAATGTGTCAGTTTAATACTTTGGGAAAATGTCGTATTTGGGAGTGAAACAGCCACCCCATGCTTTAATGATTGTGGATGTGAACAGTGATCATTTTGCTAGGTGAGAAGCTCATAGTGGCAATAAAGCTAAGGGAATGATAGCATGCCAGTAAGCCTCAGCTATCTATTTGAAAGTCTTATTTGCTTTTAATATATAATAATCTGGCCACTGTATAATAATCCCAGCTCCACATTTCCCAGCTGGCTTTGGCTATCCGTTGCCTCACAGGACTTGGCTAGGAGCCAGGCCACAAGAAAAGGCAGTGTGGAAATCAGGTAAGGAGAATTAGTTAAGCTTTTAATTAACTCACCCTTTCCTGTTGTAGGGATGTGTAGAGACTCCAATCTGTAGTTACACCTCAAGCGCCCAAACTAAGCCACATATTGATGTAGGCAATAAAACAGTTTACTAAGCCTTTAGTATGAGAATGCAGAGGGATAGCAAGGCTTTAGAGCTCCTCAGCAGACCCAGGAATTGGCAAGAATTTTCATGGAGATGGAGAGATGCGGGGCACCTCAAAGAGCTGGGAGTTCTACCCCAGCCAGTGCTGCCACCCTTCTCAGGGTGGGAGGCATCTGTGTTATGAAAGTAATAAGACGTTTGAACACACTCCACCTATACATCTAGATTCAACTGGACACATTTAATTTACTTATACCTGTGCACCATTTCCCGTGGAGGGGGTCCTTACTCTGGGCCCATTCTAAACCTTTTAAGTCTCCTAATTCTGATGGATCACAGTTTTGCATCATCATACAATTTGTGGCCACTGTCTCTGAAGTCAACTTCTAAATTTTTAATGATGTGACTGTTTATTGTTAGCACATAAGAAGAAGTCCTGAGAGAGAACACTCTAAAGCTGGTTAATGTCGTGTGAAAGCAAACTGTTATCCACTGTAGGACAGGCAGGAAGTGACCCATCGCCTTTGATAAATGCAGACCCACCAATGGTGCAGGTGACCAAGGTGGAAGAGTGGAGGCCACGGTTGATGGCTAAGGCAGCTGCTTGGGACTCCTGCTGGGAGTCCTAGGACAGAGCTGAGAAGCACAAGTGTGTGTAACTAAAGAGAATCGGTCTTCATTTATTGTATGAGGGATTTAGTAGAACATTACTTACGATATAAACATGACAAAAGGTGATTTGCCAGGTGTAATTTTGCAAATACAAATGATAGAGTTTAAACTGAGCTCTAGTAATTTGGACTTAAATGCCTGTTCCCACATTATCTAAAGGTAAACGGCTTCCTTCTCTCCTTCCTTCAGGTCTTCTGTCTTTAGTGTCCCTCCTTATACATTCTGTTCCTCTTATTCAATCTCCCAAAAACTCATTCTTTTTTCCTTAGCATAGATTTTGCATAAAACTTATTTTACATGACAGTGGTTATTTACATTTTTATCATAGAGCCAAATTTTAATAGCTAAAAATGTTCGGTCAAAATGTTAAATGAGTGATTTTTTTTTTAACACTAGCATTTTGATTTTATAGTTGAGCTTAAAGGCTCAGTATGTGTAATAAGCACATTGGTAAAAGAAAGAGTTTTAAATTCATCCTGTGAGAAGGACCCGAGGGAGAGTTAGTAAGCAATAACAAAAGATCTTGGATTTATTGTGCCCTATGTCTTGAAGTATAGTAGCCAAGGCTTTGTAACAAAGGCTTCCATAGAATACTAAAATGTTACAGCCAAAATAAGTTTGAGGAACATTAGTCTAAATTTGCCATATTATAGGGACAAATAGACAAAGTGACTTATCTGAGGTCACAGAGCAAGCGAACAGTATAACTGGTGCTAGATTTTAGGTAGAAGGAACGTACATTATGTGCCTTTTCACCAGATGATGGCTTTGTAAGACATAAGGGTAACATAAAAGTAAATAACTTATTACAAATATTAGCTACTTACTATATTTGCACCTCCATTAGACTTATTTTTTTTTCCTTAAAGATTTTATTTATTTATTCATGAGAGACACACAGGGAGAAAGAGAGAGAGAGGCAGAGACATAGGCAGAAGGAGAAGCAGGCTCCAAGCAGCCCCATGTGGGACTCGATCCCAGAACCCTGGAGTCACACCCTGAGCCAAAGGCAGATGCTCAACCGCTGAGCCACCCAGGCGTCCCCAGACTTAGTTTCAAAGCAGTCTTTCATTTTGCTATGAGGCTGAACTCTGAGAATCCATGGCAAGGAACCAGCCTACTGTCTTTCAGTGTAACTAGGATGGGGCAGCTGTGCCTCTGTCTCTGAAGCTGTTTCCCTGGTACTCTGTCTCACCCTATTCACCTCTTCACTAGGAGAGAATTCTTAATGACGTTCCTCATCCTCCTGAGTAGAAACTTAAGTGATGTGAATCACAGTGGGAATAGGTTATCTTGAGGTTGGGCAAGAAGGGGGATATGTGTGGATTAGGAGTAGGGTAGGTGAAGTCGGTATACACGGCCCAGGGCCAATGGATAGGAAGGTTTGAGCTATGGGGTAGGGTTGGGGAGACAGCTGCTGGATCTTGCTTTAATCGTAGAAAGAGTTGCTTCCATTTCATTCTACACAATTTAAATTCATCCTTAAATAGCTGACTTGCTCTGCATGCTGTGTAATGATGTCTTGTCTCTGACTGGAATAGATTTTAGAGGGTTAGGGAAGCAAATCTTCCTCTATCTTATGATTGACTAGCTTATACCTCATTCTGTATGTTCCTTTTCAATTTTTTCACTTACCTGAAGTAGGTAAAGGGCATTGGATCTATAGGGTATGCCATAATATTTTGAAATAAATAACTGATGTTGAGAGATATTTTATAAAATTGGGAAGATGAGTTCAAAGAATACCTATCTTATGTTTAAATCATTTATTAGATCTTGATGTTAACAATTTTTCATCATTAAAATTATGTTTGTAATAGGCAATATGGTAACAATGTAACACTTAAAATATAACAAGATATATGAAGTATAAAAGACAACTCATTCCCTCACTACCCAAAGATTATTAACATTTTGGAGTTTGTTTCTTCTTCTCTCTTTTCTATCTACTTATTTTTCAAGAATTGTACATATAGATTTTTATTTTGCTTTTTTCACTGAGTTAAGAATTCTTGTAGCAGACAGGCTCTAGGCAGCAGGCAGTATCCTTTATTACGGCAACATCATGCTGTATTGTGAAGTTATAATTTACCTGCTTGTTTTCCTTTTATTGGGCACATAGAAGACTGATTGTAATATTTGGTATGTAAAGGATGTTACAGTACACTTCTTCATACATGTGACCTCTCAGTCTGGATTATTTTGTTAGCATGGAGAGGAGTCATGAATTTACAATTCTTGGTATATGTGGTCAAATTACTTTCCAAACATTTAGCAGTTGACACTTGGGACATCTGAAGTTGTGTATATCAAATATCCCTTGACTCCTCTTGCAGTGAGAGTACCTGCCTTGTTTGGATTTACTTCACACAATGATGTGATTAGGAGCAGGGGGTGCTGCCAAGCAGCAGCAGATCTTCCCAACTCTTAATTGATCTAACTGGGGTACGCGACTCAAGTTATTAGGCCAATCAGACTTCTTTCTTCGAGTTTTTATATACTAAAGGTTGAGGTATTCTATCCTGTGGGTTTTCTAAGCTGTGTGGATATGACTTGTAGCTGTCTTCTACCAGGATTCCTGATGTAGGGAAGAAATTCCGTGATTGGAGAGAAGGGCAAAACAAAGGGGTATGAAGGGAGATGGAAGGGTAAGAAGACTAGGAATGAGGAAAGGGGAGAAGGGAAAGAGGAAAGAAGTAGAAGAACAGAGGACAGAGGAGACAGTTGAATTCTTCAATTCATTCATCATAGGCATCCATGTCCGTTCCAGTTCATGAGCCAATGAATCCTTGTATGCGGTTGTTAGTTTGAGGAGGATTTCTGTGGCTTGTTTCTGAAAGAGTTCTAATTTACACTCCCACTTTTTTTTTCTACAGTTTCATTTTATTTACTTATTTATTTATTTTTAAAAAGTTTTCATTTTTAAGTAATCTCTACATGCAATGAACTCACAACCCTGAGATCGAGAGTTGCACGCTTTAGTGACTGAGCCAGTGAGGCGCCCCTCTGTAGCTTGTTTATTTGTTTTTTTTTCTTTTTTTTTTTAAGATTTATTTATTTATTTATCATAGACAGAGAGAGGGAGAGAGAGGCAGAGACACAGGAGGAGGGAGAAGCAAGCCCCATGACGAGAGCCTGACGTGGGACTCGATCCCGGGACTCCAGGATTGCGCCCTGGGCCAAAGGCAGGCGCTAAACCGCTGAGCCACCCAGGGATCCCCCTGTAGTTTCAGTTTAAATTAAAAATATATAGGATATATGTCCTACTCTACCTTGCACTGATACCAAGTGTTAATCATAATTAGCATCGGTATTAATTATGATGCATATCCATGCTTAAATTAAAAATCCTAAGTTGACCAGCATTTGAATCACGATTAGTGACAACAGGAGTAAAAGCATCTTAAATTGATAAATGAGATGTTGAATGAGTATTAAAACTTCATGGGACATTTATCCTTCACCCTAAATTTAATATGATAGGTTTGTAACCTTTTCTTTTCTCTCCATCCATCTTTAATTCCAAGGTAGAAAAATTCTAAGAAAAGATTGATATTTTGCTATTATTGAACTCTTGATTTGTTCATGAAAAAGAAAATCTTATATTTATTTCCTTCAAGAGCATCCAATATATTTCTTAGATTTTTGTAATGTTTGGGTTATATCTAGGACCATATTTTGAGGGTACATTATGTCTATTTCAAGGTATCTTGAGATGCTCCCAAAGTCATGATTGATATGTGCCATGGATGTGAGTAATTCCTAAAAGTTTTCCACCATAAAGTAGATATGAGAAAGTCTCTGGAGTAAAAGAGGAAGAGGGATTCGGTCAAAATAACAGGATTCTCAAAGCCTTTTGTGTGCTAACCTACTAATACTCCAAAGGGAACTGCAAAAGGCCTTTTTTTTTTAAGGCCAAATATTTTTAAACCTTAAACTGGGAGACACCCTTTTCATTTAACATGTCACTGGTATGTGTTTGGTTTTGGAAATATAGCAGTACACAAGATAAGCAGTTTCTCTCTCTTTTTTTTTTTTAATTTTATTTATTTACTTATGAGAGACACAGAGAGAAAGGCAGAGACACAGGAAGAGGGAGAAGCAGGCTCCATGCAGGGGGCCCGACGTGGGACTCGATCCTGGGTCTCCAGGATCATGCCCTGGGCTGAAGGCAGCACTAAACCACTGAGCACCCGGGCTGGGCTGCCCAGCAGTTTCTTTGTTTTCACAGAATTTGTATTACGTATAAGTCATTAGCTCTCCTGGAACATGGGTACAAATAAGCACTCATATAGCATATACCTATATTTTTAAAAGCTACACATTAAGCTAACAAATTGTTCAAATATGTCCTGTGCTCTTTCCTTGACTGATACATCTTCAATATGACCTGGAAGATGGAGCTTTCAGAGTTTTTGGATTCCTTGGGTTTTTGTGATGGTGGAGGGAGAGCATGTCCCCCACTCTCTGCCCTTGGGCCTCTTCCAAACCCAGAAGTTTTGCTTGCATGTTTGTGAACAGCACAGTGCCTTCATCCAAAGTCTTCCCCCCTCCCCGGCATTGAGGAAACCTAGAGCACCGAGGATGGTGGGAAGCATGTAGCGTAGGGGGTTCCCATACCTGGTTTTAAGGGTAGTACCACTTACTACATCACCTGTGCATATCTTGTTCTGAGGGATCCGCTTGGGGAAACTGAGTTCACCATTTTGAAAACAGTGACAACCTTGAGAAAATGGTAACTGTAGAGTTTTGGTTTAAATATAGCTAGTGTTGTCTTTGTGATATGAGGCAGATTAGAAGTTGAAACAGTTACTGCAAAGGATTAGAATTATATTAAATAAATCTACCTGTCTTCCAAAAGCCAGATTTCAACTATAACATATTTCATCTTAAACCAAAGACCTACTCAGAGCACAAGAATTTGGTTCTGTAAAGGATTGAGAGCTACCATTTAGTCCTTAGTGTTTTTTAAAAAGCAGCACAGGGGCACCTGGGTGTCTCATTTGGTTAAGTGTCTGTTTCTTGATTTGGCTCAGATCGTGATCTCAGGGTTGTGAGATGGAGCCCGGTGTGGGGCTCTGCGTTGGGCATGGAGCCTGCTTAAGATTCTGTCTCCATCTCCCCCTGCCATTCCCTACCCTCATCCCCCAATCTGTCTCTCCTTCTCAAAAAAAAAAAAAAAAAAAAGATAAAAATAAAAAAAGCCAAACAAAAAAAGAGGAAAATAAAAAAGAAGAAAAGAAGCAGCACAGATTGTTAGCTGAAACAATAGCAAATAGCAGGGAAAGGAGAAAATGCAAAAGTTGCCAGAAAAACTTTCAAAGCACAGCTATCAGCGGCCATGTGGTATATAGGAACAAGTAGCCTTACCTCCCTAAATCCTTGCTCCGTAGGACTTTATGGTAGCTCCACAAGTCTTCATAGATTTAGAGTGAAATTATTTTTGTTCTACTCTTTATTTAAAAAAGGACAATGGGGATCCCTGGGTGGCGCAGCAGTTTGGCGCCTGCCTTTGGCCCAGGGCGCGATCCTGGAGACCTGGGATCGAATCCCACATCGGGCTCCCGGTGCATGGAGCCCGCTTCTCCCTCTGCCTGTGTCTCTGCCTCTCTCTCTCTCTGTGACTATCATAAATAAATAAAAATTAAAAAAAAAATAAAAAAAGACAATGTGGTACCATGGAATTTTTTACATGTTTAAGTCGAAAAAAATATTTTGACATAATGATTTCTTGTTATTAGTGATATATTTAAGTGACATACCTAATAAGGAAATTAACATATTTATAGTTGCTGAAAACTTCCAGGTTAATGGCATTGACTAACATGAGAATTACCACTGTTACAGTTGAAATCCTGTACAGCATGGCTTATTTTTCTTTTATTTTTAAAAAGATTTATTTATTTTAGAGAGAGAGAGAGAGAGAAAGAGAACATGGGGGAGGAGAAGAGGAGGAGGAGGAGGAGGAGAGAGAGAGACAGAGAGACAGAGGGAGAGAGAGAGAGAGAGAGAGAGAAGCAGACTCCCTGCTGAGAGCAGAGTCCAGCCCCGGGCTCTATCTCAGGACCCCTAGACCATGACCAGAGCAGAAATCAAGTTTTGGACATAAGAGTAGTTGCTTAACTGACTGAGCCATCCAGGCGCCCTGACTTATTTTTCTTTTTTTCGTTTTAAGATTTTATTTATTTATTCGTGAGAAACACACACACAGAGGCAGAGACATAGGCAGAAGGAGAAGCAGGCTCCCTGCGGAGAGTCCAATGCGGGACTCGATCCCAGGCCCCCAGAATCACTCCCTGAGCCAAAGGCAGACGCTCAACTACTGAGCCACTCTTATTTTTCTTTTAAAGGAGGCTGTCCTTCAGCATTCTCCTACCCAGGCTGCATAGAGCCCTGGGAAGGCTTTTGAAGACAGGGTACACTAGGGTGTCCTGAAGGATATGCCGGGAAGAACTTAGATCATCCCCCGACAAGGATTCCTTTGAATACTGGGTTGGAGAATCATCCCTGCTCACTGGTTAGCCAGTCTTTGGGGAACTAGAACAGTGTTTGCTAAAGAGTGTTGACAGGCCGGATCGTTGCTGATCGCACCTGACTTAAAGTTCCCTTTGTTTTGTTTAGAATTCGTGGCAGACGTTTTCTGGAAACGTTCTGTGATCTTACTCGGAGAGAATATTTGCTAGTAGATTTAGAGGATGAGAGGGAAGAACAATGAACATGCAGGCATTATGTATGTGCTATGAATTTAAGTTGTTGATAGACATCGACTATGACAATACTATGCCACAGATTTCTGTATTTTCTGCAGCTGATTCAGAGACGTGAATTACACTTGATTGCACAATATCTCCTCACAGAAATCGTAAGGAGAATGGCATGCCCTAACAGAGCTTATTTACACAGAACACCCTAGTTCACTGTTTCCCCTCTGGCTTTTCTTAAACAAGCAATTTATTCTCAACAGTTTTAAATTTAAAATCAATATTTCTAATAAAATAGTTTTACACTTTTCATCTTTATGTATGGGCATGTATTGGAAGAGAATCCAAATGAGTTTAAGCAGTAAAGACGAGGCTATCAATAAAAGCATTCTAGGGAAGTCTATGAAAATGAAGAATTTCTGTTTATCTTTCAACACAAAACTATATATAGATGGACACATTGTGTAACTTTTATCCATTAATTAGATACTAGGTAGTACAATTGGTTTCGAGGAAATTAAGTGAATTAATATGTGATACAAAATTTTAAACATATACTAAAATATACATTTTGAAGTCTAGCTCTTACTCCTGTCTGTTTTCCCTAATACCCCAACCCACTTTTATTAGATTTTCATGCATAACTTCCACTGTTTGATTTTTAAAATTAAATTAAATTTAAAAATGCAAAACTTTTTTTGTAGAACAGTTTTAGGTTTACAGCAAAATTGAGAGGAAGGTGCAGAGGTTTCCCATGTACCCCTGCCCCCACGCGTGCATAGCCTCCTCCGTCACCAACATCCCTCACCAGAGTGGGACATTTGTTACCGCTGATGAACCTACATTGACACATCACAATCACCCAAATTCAGTAGTTTATGTTAGGATTCTCACCCTTGGCCTCCTTCTCTGAGTTTGGACAGATGTATGTTGACACACATCCACCTTACAGTACCATACAGAGTATTCTCACTGCCCTAAACATTCTCTGTGCTTTGCTTATTCATCCCTCCTCCCCGCAAGCCCTGATCTTTGTACGGTCTCCAGTTTTGCTTTTCCCAGGATGTCGTATATGTATAGTTGGCATCAACAGTTTGTAGCCTTTTCAGATTGACTTCTTTCATATGATAATAATGCATTTAAGGTCCTTTCATGTCTTTTCATGGCTTGAAAAGTCACTTTAGTGCTGAGTAATACTCCATTGTCTGGATGTACTAAATTAATGGAGAATAATTGAAGCAGTAACTCAATGTAAGCACTTTGAGCAACTTCAGGAGTGTTTACAAATTCCTGGATCCCAAAGTAATTTTCTCTACTTCTGCTAAAGTATATCAAAATGAAGAATACTCGGTACTTCCTTTAAAAGAGCAAACTGCTTAAATTATTTTCAAGCTACCAATTGAATTTCTAAATTTGACAGCCTACTTGTTTTCAAGTTTTGCTAATTATACATAAAGCTGCTATCAACAGCCATGTGCAGATTTTTGTGGGGACATAAGTTTTTAACTCCTTTGGGTAAATACCAAGGATCATGGTTGCCAGATTGTATGGAAGAATATGTTTAGTTTTTTTTTTTTTCAGAAACTGCCAAACTATCATCCAAAATCCAAAATGGCTGTGCATTCCCACCAACAATGTCTGAGACTTCCTGTGGCTCTGCATATTCAGTAGCATTTGGTATTGTCAATGTTTTGGATTTTGGCCATTCTAATAGGTGTGTAGTGTTTTCTTGTTTTAATTTGCAGTTCTCTGATGGCGCATAATGTAACGCATCTTTTCTTTTGCTATTTTGCCACCTGTACATTTTTTTCGGTGAGGTGTCTGGTCAGGTCTTTGGCCCAATATTTAATTAGTTTTTTTTTTCTTATTGAGTTTTAAGAATTCTCTGTATATTTTGCCTAACAGTCCTTTAACAGAAGTGACTTTTGCAAATTTTTTCTCCCAGTCTGGGCTTCTTATTCTCTTGATATTCTCTTTTGCAGGGCATTTTTTTTTTTAATGAAGTCCCACTTAGTAATGCTTGCTTTCTTTCATGGATCAAGACTTGGTGTTGTATCTAAAAAGTTACCACCATCTCCAAGGTCATATATGTTTTCTCCTATGTTATGTTCTAGCAGTTTCATAGTTTTGCATTTTGTATTTAGGTCTATCATCCATTCTGAGTTAGTTTTTGTGAAGGGTTTGAGGTCTGAGTCCAGATTAATCTGGATATTCAGTTGTTCCAGACCTATTTGTTGAAAGACTGTTTTTGTTCTATTTTATTGTCCTTTATCCTTTGTCAGAGATCATTTGACTATGTTATGCAAATCTATTTCTGGGCTCTCTATTCTGTTCTATTGTTCTTTTTTTCCCCCCAATACCACACTGCCTTGATTACTCTTAAGTCTTAAAGCAGTGTGGTGTCCATCCTCCAACTTTATTATTATTTTTAAAATATATTATTTATTTATTCATGAGAGACAGAGAGAGAAAGAGAGAGAGAGGCAGAGAAACAGGCGGAGGGAGAAGCAGACTCCATGCAGGGAGCCCGACGTAGGACTCGATTCCAGGTCTCCAGGATCACGCCCTGGGCTGAAGGTGGTGCTAAACTGCTAAGCTACCAGGGCTGCCCATCCTCCAATTTTAAAAAAGCCATTTGTCAAATTTTGGTATATCATCAAAGAAGAGTAGCCATAGTTGTCTGAACACTGTTAAATACTCCATCTTTTTCCAAGAGAATATCTGTTGGATTTTCCTCATATACTTTCAAACAGTGTATTGCTAACAGATTGAATTCAGAAGCAATTATAAGAGTCCAGCTGTGTTCTATTAAGCCTTTTATTAAGTTCTATTAAGATATTTGCAAAATATAAAACTTCCCATTACATCTTTTATTTTGGAAAACAGTTATTTTCCTAAAAATGTGCTATTTGTATTAACATGTAATGGAATATCAATGTTACTTTAAAATAAATACATATTTAAAATTTTTGCTTCAATTTTTAACATGGTAAGTATCAGTACATATAACTCAGTAACTTTTTTAGAGTCTGAAGCCCACTGAAACCAAAATGTTTGAGAGCCATATTCCTGGTACTCTGTTAGTATTGGGCAATTTGAAAGAGTGGGATCTGAAGAGTCCAGGCTAGTTATTCATTTTTGTTATGTGCACAATCTATTTTGAGTCAATTAGGTTTCCACTGCCACAAGTGGAAGTTTGTTTGCTTTAGAATAGTGCATCAACTGAGATAAACTATTGTAAACATTGTTCAGTCCTTCTTTCCTTTCTATTTTTACCATTTTGCTTCTAGCCAGATGATTCCTGTTCATATCAAACCTTTTATGCCTTCAATAAACTTTTTTTTATTCTTTTATTCATAATTCACAATGAAGCCCATGTTGTCCAAGTTCATTCTTTTTTTTTTTTTAAGATTTTATTTGAGAGAGAGTGAGAGTGAGAGAGAGAGAGAGCACACAGAGGAGGAGAAACAAACAGACTCCCTGCTGAGCAGAGAGCCTGGTGTCTGCTCCATCCCAGGACCCTGAGATCAGGGTCCTGACCTGAGCTGAAGGTAGATGCTTACCCGCCTGAGCCACCCAGGTGCCCATTTTGTTGTTGTTGTTGTTTTGTTTTTTTGAATTTTATTTTTAAGTAATCTCTATCTCTACACCCAATGTGAGGCTCAAACCCACAACCCGATCAAGAGTCACATGATCCACTGCCTGAGCCAGCCAAGCACACTTCCCTGTCCTACTTCCCTAACCACCCCCTGCCATTTTTTAGAGATTTTATTTATTTATTCATGAGAGACACACAGAGAGAGGCAGATCATAGGCAGAGGGAGAAGTAGGCTCCCTGCAAAGAGCCCGATGTGGGACTCCATCCCAGCTCCCAGGGATCACGCCCTGAGCTGAAGGCAGATGCTCAGCGGCTGGGCTGAGTCACCCAGGTGTCTGCCCTGCCCGTTTGTAAGTGAAATTGACATCTTGGTTTGTGTGTGTGTGTGTGTGTGGGGGGGGGGGTGGGTGGGTTTTTTTTTTAAGTTTTTTTTTTTTTTTTTTTTTTAAATAAAGTCCAAGACATTCTGAGGCAGTACAATGACCATGTCGGGAATGTATGTTGGGATGGGCTATGGCTATGTGTGGTGGTTGCCTAGAGGCTTCTGTGTTTATTAGTGGCAGTGCAGTATGGATGAGAATAAATCATTGTTATCAAGGAGAACAAGAATAACAATAGCATGATCCACAGAGCATCTTTATGTCTAATCTCTGTGTTTTTCTGTATCTGGGCAAATTTAAAGTTTGAAGATAAAGAATTTGTGTATATATTTATGTGGATTTAAGATAAGTTGCTGTCTAGGAAATAGATGTTTTTCATACTTCCTTTTAGAGATGCATTCATGGTTTGGTGTTAGCTTAAGTATTTGGCCAAAATTTTTGTCTTTGGTTTAGCCTAAGTCCAATGGAGGCCAAATACTTACTTCAATTGTCATCCTATATGTTTGCAAAATCAGCAATGTGATCATATAGGTTACTATCACACTGAATCCGCATAGCAATGCCAACAACAGGAACAAAGCATATAATTCAGATTTATTTCTACTATCTAAATATTTTCTTTCAAATGTAGATATATATTCTACATGTGTTTTGGAATGAAAAATATGTCTATAGATTTAAAATGGTAGTCTATCAACTCTTTGAAATACAAATGTAAATGTTATTGCAAGAGTAAAATAGGGCAATATTTAATGATGATTGTGCAGATTGCTAGCTTTAATACAAAAATAATCAGAAGTTTTTAGGTAATAAATTTATAAGGAAATAGATTTAAAGTAAAGGAGCATATAATAGCTAGATAACATTAGGAAGAAATTATGTTCTCTTAGAGTGAGTAAATATTTATAAAATTTAAATAACGTAAGAAAGAATAATAGAAATCATATTATGAAGAGTAGAATTAGTCTTTGGAGCTGTATCAGTATTCAAATATTAATTTAAAAATCTTTCAAATTATTATTATATGTATTTTTAATGAAGAAGTCTATATATTTTTTATTTTTAAGAGATAGAAGGGGCAGAGGGAGAGAGAGAATTCTAAGCAGGCTCCATGCCTAGCACACAGCTCAATGCAGAGCCCCATCTCACAATCCTGAGTTCATGATCTAAGCAGCAGAAATCAAGAGTCAGATGCTTAATCAACTGAACCACCCAGGTGCCCCTCAAATTATTTTTATTTTATAGTGTTTTTATTTTCTTGTCACTTAATTTCATTAGGCTATGAGTTTTTCAGGAAAAAGTTCACTTTGGAAATTCTTTACAGCTTGGAGGAATGGATAAAAAGCAAAACAAAGCAAAAAGTTTGCTTTGTTAAAATTTCACCAGGTGAGAAAACAACCTAAATCATGTACAATACCTGTGATAAATCATCTTTAATCTAGGTATAACAAAGAATATACAGAATCAAGGAAGATAAGGAAAAATGAGAAACTCCTAAAATGACACGCTTCTCTATCAACCTCAGTTGCAAGGACGCTTCTATTTCATATCATACATGAGTTTATGGTGAGCACAGGAGCAATCTTTCAGTTGACAGTACTGATAAAATGTTCTCCTTGTACTGTGTCAAAATTTTAAGAATTTGCTACTGGTTTTAATGATAAAATTCCAGTAGAAATTACTTTTGGGTAAAATTCCAAGATTCTGACATCTGAGAAGTTCAATTATGATAGTGAACTCAGGTCTGGGTCGTAGTTTTAGCTGAACATTGATCTTAACATTTGCTTCTTTTGCATCACCCATAATTTGGCACCGCTCTATGTCTTTAGGGTATCACTCCCGCAGCACATAGTACATAAGAAAGGGAGAACTCATAATGCTGCTAATAAGGTTGATCTTTTCCTCTGGGTTTTTCTTTGTTGCTGTTTGTTTTGTTATTTCTCTCTTCTCTGTGACATATTTACTGGAATTTGTCCATTTTGGAGGAGAGTATTTGTGCTTTTTCTTATAGTTTTGTAAGAGTTCTTCATAAATTTAGTTTATTCTTGTTCTATTACTCGTTTTGTAAATTTTTTCCCACTTTGCTTTTG
The DNA here is from genome assembly GCF_048418805.1 of Vulpes vulpes. Lineage (NCBI taxonomy): Eukaryota > Metazoa > Chordata > Mammalia > Carnivora > Canidae > Vulpes > Vulpes vulpes. The sequence goes on from NC_132789.1 coordinate 82,625,806, forward strand.
GAGTCTTTTGACAGAAATCTAAAATTTAATCTATCAAATCTATCAATATCTTTTGTTTGAAAAGTTCTTTCCAACATGAGATCATAAGAATATTCTGTTATACTTTTTCTAATAATTTTTCATGTTTTGCTCATCACATTTAAATCTCCAGTCAACTCAGAATCAATCTTTTATGTGTGTATTCTATATTAACTTGAATGACCAACTCCTCCTATACTATTCATCAGATATCGTTTTAGTGATTTTCAATGCCATCTCCAGCATAAACCAAGGTTCCATTTGTGTGTGATTCTGTTTGCAGCCTCTCTATTCTATTCCATAGGTCAATTTCTCCCTTCACAAATGCCACATTTAAAAATCATAATAGGTTTGGGGCCCCTGGGTGGCTTGGGTTGAGCGTCTGCCTTTGGCCCAGGTCATGACCCTGGGTCCCGGGATCGAGTCCCACATCGGGCTCTCTGCTTCTCCTTCTTCTTCTTCTTCTTCTTCTTCTTCTTTTTTTTTTTATTTATGATAGTCACAGAGAGAGAGAGAGAGATGCGGAGACATAGGCAGAGGGAGAAGCAGGCTCCATGCACCAGGAGCCCGACGTGGGATTCGATCCCGGGCCTCCAGGATCGGGCCCTGGGCCAAAGGCAGGCACCAAACTGCTGAGCCACCCAGGGATCCCTCTGCTTCTCCTTCTGCCTGTGTCTCTGCCTTTCTCTCGAATAAACAAAATCTTAAAAAAAATTACAATAGTTTTATAATATATCTTGGCTTTTATGTGCAAAAAGTATTTTCCTCGCTTTTCTCCTCCTCCTTCTTCAACAGTGTCTTGAGTATTTGTAAGTTCTGCTTTTCTTATAAAGTTTAACACTAGGTTACAATTCATCTGAAAATTCTGCTGTGGTTTTTGTTTTTTGAAATACACTTTAGTTTACATACAGCAAAACACAGATCAAATGTACAATTCAGTGATTTTTGAAAAATGTATGACCGTATTAACCAATAGCTAATCAATATATAGAATATTTATGTCACCTCAGAAAGTTCCCTGTGGCCCCTGTCTATTATTTCCTACCTACTGGAAGCAACCACTGTTTTGCTTTCTCTCATTATAAGTCAGTTCTCTATGTTCTTGAATCTTAAATAAGTAAATCCATTGGGTGTATTCTCTTTTGTGCCTGGATTTTTTTTGCTCAATATAATGTTTGAGCAAATTTATTCACACTTTATGTATATCTATAATCAATCAATTTTTTTATTGTTGAGTAATATTTTATAGTGTAGATATTCCACAATTTTTTAAGCCATTGTACTGTTGGTGGTCATTGGGTTGTTTTCATTTTTTGTATATTATGGATAAAACTGCTGTAAATATTCACATACAAGTCATTTAGATTTCTCTTGATAAGTGCCTGAAAATGGAATGAAGGGTAATATGGTAAGAATATATTTAAATTGATGAGAAACTGCCAAATTATTTTCCAAAGTGGTTTGGCCATTTTACATTCCCATTAGCAGTGCATGAGAGTTCCAGTTGCTCCACATCCCTGCCCAGTGTTTAAGGGTGCCAGTTTTTAAATATTAGCCATTTTAGTGAGTATCAAATAATATCTCATTGTTTCATTTAATTTGCATTATCCTGATGACTATTTTGAACATCTTTCCATGTGCTTGTCTACTCAAAAATACTCTTTTGTGAAGTGTCTGTTCAAGTCTTTTGCCTATTGAATAAATTGGAATGTGTATCTTGCTATTACTGAGTTGTATGAGTTCTTTCTATATTCTAGATATAAGACCTATGTTGGAGCACCTGGGTGGCTCATTGATTGAGTATCTGGTCCTGGGATCGAGTCCTGCATCATGTTTCCTGTGGGGAGCCTACTTCTTCCATCTGCCTATGTCTCTGCTTTTCTCCCTATGTCTCACATGAATACATAAATAAAATCTTTTTAAAAAGACCTATGTCATATATTTGTATTGTGAATAATTTTTCCCAAACTGTGGTTTTTAAAAAATTAAAAAAAAAGAATTTATTTATTCATGACACACACACACACACACACACACACACACACACATACACACACACACAGAATGGCAGAGACACAGGAAGCAGGCTCCATGCAGGGAGCTTGACGTGGGACCCGATCCCGGATCTCCAGGATCAGGCCCTGGGATGAAGGTGGTGCTAAACCACTGAGCCACCTGGGCTGCTGCCAAACTGTGGTTTGAGTTTATTTTCACAATAGGTTAATCAGCAGGAGGGAGGGCTCCTGGTTTTTGAATGTGTTGTTTTGTTTGTTTTTTTCATTTTCAAATATCTTTATTCCACCCATTTGGGATATATTCACTAACTATAGAGTTTTATTTTAACAGTTTTTTCCTTCAACAGTTTATTTATTTATTTATTTATTTTTAAATTAATTTTTATTGGTGTTCAATTTACCAACATACAGAAAAACACCCAGTGCTCATCCCGTCAAGTGTCCGCCTCAGTGCCCGTCACACATTCCCCTCCAACACCCGCCCTCCTCCCCTTCCACCACCCCTAGTTCGTTTCCCCGAGTTAGGAGTCTTTATGTTCTGTCTCCCTTCCTGATATTTCCCAACATTTCTTTTCCCTTCCTTTATATTCCCTTTCACTATTATTCATATTCCCCAAATGAATGAGAAAATACACTGTTTGTCCTTCTCCGATTGACTTATTCCACTCAGCATAATACCCTCCAGTTCCATCCACGTTGAAGCAAATGGTGGGTATTTGTCGTTTCTAATGGCTGAGGAATATTCCACTGTATACATAAACCACATCTTCTTTATCCATTCATCTTTCGATGGACACCGAGGCTCCTTCCACAGTTTGGCTATTGTGGCCATTGCTGCTAGAAACATCGGGGTGCAGGTGTCCCGACGTTTCATTGCATCTGAATCTTTGGGGTAAATCCCCAACAGTGCAATTGCTGGGTCGTAGGGCAGGTCTATTTTTAACTCTTTGAGGAACCTCCACACAGTTTTCCAGAGTGGCTGCACCAGTTCACATTCCCACCCACAGTGCAGGAGGGTTCCCCTTTTCTCCGCATCCTCTCCAACATTTGTTGTTTCCTGCCTTGTTAATTTTCCCCATTCTCACTGGTGTGAGGTGGTATCTCATTGTGGTTTTGATTTGTATTTCCCTGATGGCAAGTGATGCAGAGCATTTTCTCATGTGCTTGTTGGCCATGTCTATGTCTTCCTCTGTGAGATTTCTCTTCATGTCTTTTGCCCATTTCATGATTGGATTGTTTGTTTCTTTGGTGTTGAGTTTAATAAGTTCTTTATAGATTTTGGAAACTAGCCCTTTATCTGATATGTCATTTGCAAATATCTTCTCCCATTCTGTAGGTTGTCTTTTAGTTTTGTTGACTGTATCCTTTGCTGTGCAAAAGCTTCTTATCTTGATGAAGTCCCAATAGTTCATTTTTGCTTTTGTTTCTTTTGCCTTCGTGGATGTATCTTGCAAGAAGTTACTGTGGCCGAGTTCAAAAAGGGTGTTGCCTGTGTTCTCTTCTAGGATTTTGATGGACTCTTGTCTCACATTTAGATCTCTCATCCATTTTGAGTTTATCTTTGTGTATGGTGAAAGAGAGTGGTCCAGTTTCATTCTTCTGCATGTGGATGTCCAATTTTCCCAGCACCATTTATTGAAGAGACTGTCTTTCTTCCAATGGATAGTCTTTCCTCCTTTATCGAATATTAGATGACCATACATTTCAGGGTCCACTTCTGGGTTCTCTATTCTGTTCCATTGATCTATGTGTCTGTTTTTGTGCCAGTACCACACTGTCTTGATGACCACAGCTTTGTAGTACAACCTGAAATCTGGCATTGTGATGCCCCCAGCTATGGTTTTCTTAAAAGTTATTTTATTTTATCTTTGAGAGAGAGAGTGCCTACGTTGAGTGGGGGGTGGAGAGGGGCACAGGGACAGGAAGAGACTCCCAGGCAGACTCTGCATTAAGCCTGGAGCTTTACTCAGGATTCGATCTCTGTGATCATGTCCTGAGACAAAATCAAGAGTCAGATGCTTAACTAGCTGAGCCACCCAGACACCTTTAGTGGTTTAAAAATGTCATTCAATTGTCTTATGACTGCCATTATTTCTGATGCAAAGTCTTCCTTTGTGTTATTATATATTCTGTATCTTTTTTTCCTCTGAGTACTTTTAGATTTACTGTTTAGCTCTCAGCAGTTTGATGTACCCAGTTTTTTCCCCCTTTGAATTTATTTTGTTTGGAGTTCACTAAGCTTATTGGTTCTCTAAGCAATGTTTTTCAACACATTTGGAAATTTTTGGCTACTATTTGTAAAAATATATATATTTTTGTCTTATCTCTCCTCTCCATCTGGGACTGTAGTGACACTATACATAGTAGACCATTTTATATTATCCTACAGGTAACTGAGTGTCCATCCATTTTTTTCAATCTTTTTTTCTCTGTTCTGTTGGATAGTTCCTTTTGATTTGCTTTAAGTTCACTATAACTTTCTCTGCAGCCTCCAACATACTGTTAAGCCTATCTAGTAATTTATTAATATGCATCAGCATAATTTTCAGTTCTAGGACTTCCCTTCAGCTCTTTTTTTAATAGTTTCTATTTCTCTGCTAAGATTGCTCATATGTTTACTTACGATGATCATCTTTTCTTTAAACCTGTGAACAAATCTGTAAAATCTGCTTTAAAGTTCTTATCTGCTGATAGTAACATCTGGATCATCTCAGGTCTGTGTCTATTGCTTGCTATTTTCTTGGTTATGGATCATGATTTCTTAATTTTTCATGTCTAATAATTTATTATTTTATGTTGGACAATGGTTTGATACATTTTGGATAGACTGGATTTTTTTCTTCTTTTGAAAGCTCTTGAGTGGTATGTTGTAAAACACAATAAATTACTGGCAGATCCCTTTGGTCATGATAATTCTGCTGTGGCTTTTTTTCACTAAGTAGCATTTATTTGTGAAAATCACAAAAATTTCTCATATACATTTATACACACATACCTATTTTCATGAAGTTGAAACATCTTGTATCACTTGAAATATTTAACAAATCATTAAAATATTACCTTCTATTATTATTAATTTCTTTGTAAGTATATTCTATTTCCTTAATTACATTGTGAGCCTCAGGGATGGATCTTTATTTTATATTTCTTTGTAGTCATGGCATTTGACACAGACACACAGCTGGCATTCAATAAAAGTTATTGTTCTTAATGACAAGAAGAATGTCTTGCTGGGGTCCTTTGAGCTTTGCTCTACTATTTCTTGCATAGCTAGTCTTACTCCACTTTTATGGGTAGGAAATATTGAGTTTATTCATTCATTAGCTCATACATTCATTCATCTATTCATTCAACAAATATTTATTAAGAATGTACCATATGCCAGTTCCTGTCCTGGTGCTGTGATTACAACAGTGATAAGATGAACAATGTTTACACCCTCATAGGACGTATGAATTAGTAGACGTTGAGAGTTTAGCTAAGGTACTCTATGGTATTGCTGCCTTGGCATCCATTTTGTTTGGCCAAACAGCCTGGACATTCCCTCACGTAAGCACATGCCCTTGATAACAGACTCATAGGTAATTGTAAATTCCTGATAAAGCTTCCCCAAAGCCCCTCACAGTAAATTATCTTCCTCATAAGAGGGCCTTGCCCTTGCATGTCTCTTATATAAGACAGCCATGGGGCTTACAAAGCCCCTTTGGTTTAAATTGACCAATCCAGCCTTAGTCTGGGAATTCCAAAGTATTCAACCCATAGACCCTAATAATAAAGGCACATGCCCCAGGTGCTACCTCTTTCTGACTGCACCCTGCCTCGACTTCCCCCCATGTGGTCCCTCTAGGCATGCTGTGTACTTCCTCTAGGACTTGTCAGTAATGAACTTCTCTATTTTAATTTCTCTTGTGGTCTTTTATTGCTCGCCATCTGGCACCATGTGCTCTGCTTAACAAATGTTAATTTAACGAAGTCACAACAGTGAGGGAAACAAATAATAAGGAAATAAACAAGTAACTGTATAAGATAAAATTAGTATCCTATGAAGGAAAAAGAAAGCAGAGGAGTGGTATAATGAATAAAAGAGGTAGCTATTGTGGTAATAATGATGCATGTGTGTTTTTAAAGATAGGATTTTGAAGAAAGGCCTGTCTGAATAGGTGATATTGGAGCATAGACCTCAAGTAAAGCAGTTAAGGGATTGTATATACACAGAATAAGGGGCTGGTTATTAGATGTCATTTCAGATGCATTGGAAAGGCTGCATTTTCCACTAAGCTTCTGAACTCCAGCTGTCTGAACTCCACCTTTATCTTAAGACTTTATTGCCTTAAAATGCAAATACCTTTGGGAGAGTGTCTATTAAAACTTTTACCTGTCAAATATTTCTGTGTGAATGAACTTCAGAATTTTGATGAAGAAATGAAAATAATAGTTCAAGAACATAGGGAATCAGTGTAGTATAGTTGTTAAGACCATGAACTGCCTGAGTGTCAAATCCTGGCTATGTTCAAGAACATAGGGAATCAGTGTAGTATAGTTGTTAAGACCATGAATTGCCTGAGTGTCAAATCCTGGCTCTGCTACTTATGAGCTGTTTGTGTGGTCCTCATCAAGCTACTTAATATCCTAATGCTTCAGTTACCTCAACTGTAAAATGGGGATAATAATAATCATATCTTTGCTTATATACTTGCTATGATGACGGTACACTGTAACATTTTCAATTTTCATGGCTCTTCCTCCTGGGAAGATTACCCATCTTTGCTCCATTGTCAGACTTGACCAAGCCATCTTTTTTTTGGCCTTCGAATGTGATATATATATATAACATATATATATATATATATATATATATATATATATATATATATATATAACTTATAAGCAAAAAACCCTTTAAGATACAACATATATTTTCACCACTCTCTCTCCTCTCTGCTGTGAGAATGGCAATGTCTCAGATGTTCCTTCAGCCTGAATCCTGGAGTAAAGAGGGCATGAAGCAGAGCCACAGTCAAAGTCAACAGATAAGTGAGATATACACGTTGTTATGAGCCACTGAGATTTGGGGTCATGTCTTATTGCATCTTTTAACTCTAATCTTATTTATAGAAATGAATTATTATTTCTAACATGCTTATAACAGTATCTGGCACATAGTGTACATTAAGTATATAAATATAACCTTGAAGAAATAGAGCTGTTGAAGAGAAACCATGACAAAATTTCAAGGCTGGGGCGCCAAACCCAAACTTCTCAACTACCTCCTAATTCTGCCACTATTTTGTGCTATAGATATAAAAATATAGTGATGTGTAATTTCCTTGCAATTTGAATCACATATTAGAAATAAGATCCTGGAGTTGATTAATTTGCTAATGTTTTGCATTATGATTGTTTCCAGTGTTCTTTATGGAGTCTTTACTCCTCACTCCTATGTATACTTCTTAAGAGGAGAGATTATATGGCCTATTAAAAAATATGTATGCAGTGCCTGTTACAGTGTCCTCACAAAACAATCTCCTTAACGTTTTGCCACCAACTAGATAACCACAAGAAAAAATTAATTTGTTAATCTGGATGGTTTGAAAAAAAAAAAAGATCTATTCATCCTGTACATTATAAGAGTGACCATGATTTTCCTAATCCCATTCCTATATCCTTTGTTAGCTAGATTATTGTATCAAAATCTGAAGCTTATATTTCTCCATATATTTTTGCTTTGAAATTTAATTATTCCTAAGCTTTTTTTTTTTTTTTTAATTTATGATAGTCACAGAGAGAGAGAGAGAGGCAGAGACACAGGCAGAGGAAGAAGCAGGCTCCATGCACCGGGAGCCCGACGTGGGATTCGATCCCGGGTCTCCAGGATCGCGCCCTGGGCCAAAGGCAGGCGCCAAACCGCTGCGCCACCCAGGGATCCCTATTCCTAAGCTTTTTGACTTAAATTGCTTCTGGTGGATTAACTGGGTAAAGGAAGAGCAAAGACTATTCTTTTTCTTATTTATGTCTACCAAAAGGCTCACAGGTCAATCATAGCAATAATATTTTTTTAAAGGGTAGGTTAATCTAAATTGAATAAATTATGATTACAAAATGATGTCAAGATTTGAGCAATTTCCTCCTTAAATCATTGAACAATATTAAAAATGTCTATGCTGTTAAAAATACTCTGCAGAAAGTCTGAAAATGGAACAGCAATTAGAGTATACATTCATAACAAAAATTCAGTGTATGGAAGGGACTTTATTGCAAATTGGTAATAATTTATATTGTATATTAACCTTTATAAAAGGGTATGCTTTATAACTATGTAAATATAAAAGGATCTCTTTTATAAAAGTTTTAAAAGTTATCTCTTAATTAAATAGTTAATTATAATCAAAGGTACTTATCATGGAGGCTAATAGGGAAGAATTTAAATCACGAATGAAATACCAAGAAAAAAATTAGAAAAAGTAGTGCATTTGTTTGAAAAAACCTTTTTGCTTGGGGACTAGAGGGCATGAAATTTTTGGTAAATCTTATTTTTTAAAAGTCATTTTTTATTATATAGATAACTTTGTAAAATGTAATATCTACCTGTGTTCCCACCATTTACCTTTATCAAATCTTTATATTATTCTGTTTACTTCAGTTACTTCATTTTTCAAGAACTGCAACATTACAGATATCATTGCTATCTCCATTTGTCCCTCCCTGATTTCACTTTCCTCCTTCCCTCCCGAAGAGTAAGCACTGTCCTGACACCATCAGCTGACTCGGGTGGAGGGATACTCGGGCTGGGGCTATTGCAGCCAAACTATCAATGTCCTGCAATCCAGTCACAAAGACCAAACTGAAATCTTCCCCTCTCGAGTGGCACCAGACTGTCATGAATGCTCAGACAGGTTGAAACCTCCTGAAGAAAACTTCTGATGCCTTAACTCTTCCATTTCAACAGATCCTAAAGAAGATAATAGAGACTAAGATGCTGATGGGTGAAGTGATGAGAGAAGCTCCCTTTTCATTTGCTGAGGCCATGTTCAAAGCAAGGGACTTCTGCAACACGGTTATCTACAATCCCAAGTGAGACTTCCAGAGAAGAAAAATAATGCAGCTGGTGTTACTCTGCCAGCAATTTGAACATTACCTGAAGGGACAAACCAACAACTGTGAACCGACTAGTTTAGCCAAAAGAATTAAGCCTCCTCAGACTTCCTTTGCTATTTTGCCTGAAGCTATTAAGAGAACCATCAGGTGTGTAAATGCCACTGAACATGTCATCATTCCCCAGACTGAAAGTACCCTGGCACATATCATCACAGAGCTGGATGAGAGAGACTGAGAAGAGTTCAATAGGTTAAAGAAAATTCAGAAGAAAAAGATTCTCAAGGAAAAATTGGAGAAGGACTTGGAGCAATGGAAGGCAGCTGGAGAAGTGATGGCGTCTATGGATCTTTGGCTGAAGAGAAGGGCAAGGATCTTCTGGTTGAACAATCTTTCCTGCTCTGGCTCTTTCAGAAGCCCTAACATGGCACCATTTCTTTACATTTGACTGTTTATCTTTTGGCCCAAGAATTTCACTGGTTGTAAAATTTCCCTGAATATATGGTTATGGGAATACATTTGCAGAATCATAATTCAGCAACCATTTATCACATGAGATTAGTAGGCCATGCCCCAGAATTTGTCAGGTTTATTCTGCAGAAGTGGCACATTGCCCCATTTACATCTGTGTTACGAGTGATCTACTTACAAGAATATTAGGAAATTCTCCTCGGGAAACAGCAGTGGCCTCAAGCAACACATGTAGGCCCCCTACTGCTGGAGTACCCTTCGTTCACTCACCTCTGCACTACTGTGTGAGGTTTGCTGCAGCCAGCCTGGTGTCCTGGCACTTCTCTTCTCAAACTTTATGAAAACCTTCACTATTTTTCCTTGTGTGACATTTCTCTGTCATGGGACATACTCATGGGAACTGTTCTGCCAATTAAATGTGACTGTGGTATGAATAATAAAATGACTAAGTAAAAAGTAATCGTTTTCTTGAATTTGTTGTTAATTATCCTCAGTTTGCTTTTGTTCTTTAGCCATACACACACACAAACACACACACACACACACACACACAGACACATATCCATATGTAAAATATATAGCATTGTTTTACATTTTTAAAATTTTGTTGAAATGTTATAATGTTATGCATATCTTTGAGGCATTTATTTTTATACAAAATTCTGTTTTTGGAGATTTGTCTGTGTTGATATAATCCTAGTTCATTAGCTGCTGTATATGGTTTCCATTGTATCCACAATATATTTAATCTCATAATAACAGATATTTCCAGTTTTTCATTATATAAACAAAGATGCAATAATGTTTGTTTTGTTAGGCATATATGAGAGAGTTTCTTTAGAGTATGTGCTCTGCAATTCATAGGGTATAAGTATCTTTGACTTTACTAGATAGTGTCCATTTGCTTTCTAAAGGGTTTGTTCTACTTCTCCACGTTCTCGCAAATACTTTGGGTTATTATAATTTTGTTTATTTTTGCCAAATTGGATGCATATAAGATGTATCTTGTTATTTTACTATGTATTTTCTTGATTAACTGCAAGGTAATTATATTATCATATTTTTCTTGACTTTTTGGAGTTCTTAGCCTATGAACTGTGTATTCTTATAAGTTGGCCATTTTTACATAGTATTGGTCTTTCCTATTTATTTGTGTAATTTATTACATTCTAAATAGTAATATTTTATTGGTTGTATATATTACAAATTATTTTTGTGCTATTAACACAATGTGTTTGGAGTGTGGGGAGGGGTGTATCAAAAAAAAAAAAGTGAACTTTTACCTTGATGAGAAAGTCTCTTATTTATCATTTACTGTAGGTCAAGTATTTTTATTTAAGCATTTTTAAATATTAACTCATTTTAATCCTGATGACACACATGAAACAGGGTGCTATCAGTATCCTATATTATTTTTTATTGTTGTTTTTACAAATAGTAGCTTTATTGAGATATCATTCACATACCACAAAACATATCCTTTAAAAAATGTACAACCAGCAATTTTTGTATATTCATAGAAGTGTGCAATCATTACCACAACGTGATCTCAGAACAAAGAACCTCCACACCCACTAGGAATCGCTCTCTATTTCCTCTTAAGTCCCCTGTCTCAGGTAACCATTAGTACACTTTCTGCTTCTGTATTTTTGCCTATTCTGGGCATTTCCTATAAACAGACTCAGACAATATGTGGCATCTTGTGTCTGGCTTTTTTCACTTAGCCTAATGTTTTAAAAGTTCATCCGTGTTGTAAAATGTATCAGCATCTCATTCTTTGTACCCAAATAGGTTGAACAATCACAAGTGTTGGAAGAATGCAGAAAAGCTGGAATCCTATTTGCCGGTGAAAATATAAAAAGCGCAGCTGCTTTGGAGAACAATTTGGCAGTTCCTCAAAAACCTAAACCTAGAGTTGATTTATGATCCAGAGATTTCACTCCAAAAGAATTGAAAACAAATGTCCAAACAAAAATGTACACAAATGTTTGTTTTTTTTTGTGTATATATATATATATATATATATATTTTATTGGAGTTCGATTTGCCAACATATAGTATAACACCCAGTGTTTATCCCATCAAGTGCCCCCGTCAGTGCCCGTCACCCAGTCACCCCATCCCCCCACCCACCTCCCCTTCTGCTACCCTTTGTTCATTTCCCAGAGTTAGGAGTTTCTCATGTTTTGTCACCCTCTCTAATTTTTCCCACTCATTTTCCCTCCTTTCCCCTATAATCCCTTTCATTATTTCTTATATTCCCCGTATGAGTGAAACCATGTCTGTCCTTCTCGGATTGACTTACTTCACTCAGCATAATACCCTCAAGTTCCATCCACATTGAAGCAAATGGTGGGTATTTGTTCTTTCTGATGGCTGAGTAATAGTCCATTGTATATAGAGACCACATCTTCTTTATCCATTCATCTGTCGATGGACACTGAGGCTCCTTCCCCAGTTTGGCTGTTGTGGACATTGCTGCTATAAACGTTGGGTGTACACAAAAGTTTGTAGTAGCACTATTTATAATAGCCAAAAAGTGCAACAATCCAAATGTGCATAAACAGATGAGTGGGTAAACAAAATGTGTTATGTCATTTATTTATTTATTTTTTTATTTATTTATGATAGTCATACAGAGAGAGAGAGAGAGAGAGAGGCAGAGACACAGGCAGAGGGAGAAGCAGGCTCCATGCACCGGGAGCCCGACGTGGGATTCGATCCCGGGTCTCCAGGATCGCGCCCTGGGCCAAAGGCAGGCGCCAAACCGCTGCGCCACCCAGGGATCCCTGTTATGTCATTTAATAGATATTATTCAGCAATAATAAAAAATGAGATCCTGATACATTTTACAACTATTAACTTTTATGTTGTCCTGTCTCATAGCATTGTTCACCCTATCTGTGTTTTAGTGTAGTAAAATTATCTTTAAGAAACAGTGTCAGATTAAAATTCAGGACTTGGGGCATCTGAGTGGCTCAGATGGTTAAGCATCTGCCTTCTGCTCAGGTCATGATCCCGGGGTCCTGGGATGGAGCCCCACATAGGGATCCCTGCTCAGCGGGGAGTCTGCTTCTCCGTCTGCCTCTCTCCCTGCTTGTGCTCTCTCCATGTGTCTCTGTTTATCTCAAAAGAATAAAATCTTTTTTTTTATTTTTAAAAGATTTTTATTCATTCATGAGAGACGAGAGAGAGAGAGAGAGAGAGGCAGAGACACAGGCAGAGGGAGAAGCAGGCTCTATGCAGGGAGCCTGACATCGGACTGGATCCTGGATCCTGGGTCTCCAGGATCAGGCCCTGGGCTCAAGGCGGCGCTAAACCACTGAACCACCCGGGCTGGCCAAAAGAATAAAATCTTAAAAAAAAAAAAAAAAATTCAGGACTTAGGTTTTGGAAATATATCATGATGAAAAGTCATGATATTGAATGCCTTAAAATTTATTGTTGAAGAAATATTTTTATAATAGTAAAGAAAATGAAAACATTTGCTCATATTCTATCACATAAGTTCTTGACCTATATTAATGTAACCTGTAATCAAATTCAAATTTTGATGATGAGAAAACTGATACAAATTCTTAATCTCTTTGGAAGTAGGAATGGTATCTTATGTGTTTCACATATCTAACACATAACCTAGCATGAAAGATGCTAATAAATCAGTTTAAATATCTGAAGACTATCAAATGTATTGGATTTATGTAAAATTAATTTTATGTATACATATGTTAAATGTTATCCTAAGCCAACAAATATATTCTGAAGTGACATATTATGTATGATCATTTTATTTCTTCAGAGGGAACTTCAAAAAATAAATTTGGTTAGAAGTATACTTAAAATTGACTTACAAAATTTTCCAACAATGTGAATTTTGAAAATCTCTCCTCTTAATGTCAATATCTAACTGAAAGTTAGAGAAAAAAAATCCAATTTACCGAATCATTAAAATGTCATATCAAACTAACTGCATTTCTTCTTTAAACACTTAATATAAGTTTGTATATTCAACATTTGTAATATATAAATGTTCACACATGCCATGGTAATGCTTTCAGAATTAAGAGCATTATGGATTCATTATAATTAACTGCTACTTAGAAATTTGTCACGATGTTTGGCTAGAAGTCCTAATGGCTACCATATTCCATGGTGAGCAGTACTGGGCTCGTAGTAAGTGTTGTTGACTTGATTTGCTATTTCTATTCATGAGTAAATGACTTGCCAATAACAAGCTAGACATTTCAGATTGGTATTTCTCTTAGGGAATGAGATTGTTTTTCTCCAGTTGTTGCTTAGTAGGTAATTCTAGGTTCTAAACTTTAGTCCTAAATATGTGCATTTAATAACGCTTGTACTTTTCAATGAATCATTGAATATGTAATTATTTCTTTTTTTTGATACTAGTGTGCTTTATGTTAACATAATTGATTTCCTTTTCCTATATTCAAGCTTACTGTCCCTAAATTTTGAATTGAGTATGTCCATCTTGGCCTCTCTTTTTTAACTACCATTCATATTCTGTTGACTTCCAAACTGTTATCTCTACCCTGACTTCCTCTTTGAGTTCTGCACTTTGATGTCTGCCTCTTTGACTTCTCCTGTAGGAGGTTTAATAAGCATCTCAAACCTGTGTTTAAAACAGAGCTTTTGATTTTACCCTCAAATATTGATCTTCCTCTAGCTTTTCTCATCTTAGTAAATATACTACCAATCATCACTTTGCTCAAGGAAAAACTCTAGGATCCATTTTGATTTTCCTCTTTTTTCTTACCATCTCAACCAGTCTCATCAGCAAATTTTGCAGATTATACCTTAAAAATATGTTATAAACCATTTGCTTTTGTCCATCTTCATTGACACCCTGTTATTCTTAGTGATGCTCATCTATCTCTTGCCTGGATTACTGCAGGAATCCTCATAGGTCTCCAAGGTACCACCTTTGCCCTCTTATAATCTCTTCCCTACGCCAAAGTTGTCTTTAACACTTTCAAAACATATCTCTTTCTGTTTAGAAGTTTTGAATGGCTTCCCATTGATTATTTATTTATTTATTTATAAGATTTTATTTATTTATTCATGAGAGGCACAGAACTAGAGAGAGAGAGAGAGAGAAGCAGAGACACAGGCAGAGGGAGAAGCAGGCTCCATGCAGGGAGCCCGACATGTGACTCGATCCCAGGGTCTCCAGGATCACGCCCTGGGCTGAAGGCAGCGCTAAACCGCTGAGCCATCCAGGCTGCCCTCCCATTGATACTTATAATAAAATCTGAATTCTTTTCTCTGGTCTAAGGGATACTTATGTAATCTGGTCCCTGCATATTTCGCTTTAACTTCATTCAGTGACACTGTTTCCCACTCATTCTAGTGCAATCACACCATTCTCATTTGTATTCCGCAAATACTCCAGCCCTTTCTTGTCGCAGAGCTTTTGCACTGCTGTTCTCTCCGCTTCTTTTGGCTTTTTCAAACTGCTCTATTCTTTTCATACTGCAGGTCTCAGTTCAACTGTTACTTTCTCTTTTATTACCTTCAAGTTTTTATAGCAATACGTCTTGTTTATTTACTCACTTGTTAGGACATTGTTCTTCATCTTGAATGTTGGCTCCATGGATGTAGCCTCTCTGTTTTCCACTGTAATCTACAGTATCCTCAGTGCTTGTCACTTTGATAATGACAGTTCAGGACATGCAGTTTAAAAGCTAGAATAAACCTACAGCACCTTTACAATTAGCAAAGACCAACAAACAATTGCAATGAGAACCTTGATCTTGAGTGAATCATGTCATCTTAAAAAGAAATTACAGTTTTTTACAATGTTTTAAGTGGACAAAATGAATACTTAATATCTTATAACTCTAATGGCTTCCTTTCCCACCCCCCTCCTCTTTTAACCAGGATTGAACTTAAGTACATTGTTAAGTGCGTGTTTAGAATCAGAAGCTCATAGAGCTGGAAAGGATGAAAAATATGTAGTTTATTTTGCTGATTAAGAAATAGAGGTTCAAAACTGAGGGATTTTTTTCCCCTCATAGAAGGAAAGGTACAGAACTTGTTGTGCCTTTATCATATATTCTTTTCATCATGCCGATAATACATGTTCATTGGAAAATACAGAAAATTTTAAAGATTAGATTTCTATCACCTGAAATTCTATCTTTTAGAAATAACAACTGTTAATATTTTATGGTTTATCTTTCAGGAATTACTTCTATGCATATTCAGTAATATAAATAAATCATGCAAATTTCAGGAATTGCTCTCATATATATTCACTAGTATGAATAAGCCAATACAAACATACATACATATTTGTGTGTATGTGTGTATCTATCAAATCTATCATAAATGTACCTATGTATCTATCTATTCATTCTAAGTAAACATGTGTTCTTCCCTTACTTAATAGTATTCTAATATCCTTCTTTTCTGCTATTAAATATACTGCCAAATCCACGGGTGGTATTAAAAATACTTAATGGTTGCTATTTCATGGGTACCAAGCAAAAAAAGGGCAGACTGTGGCCCAGAGGTTTATTGCCGTAGCATGCAGCCGTCCTTTCATTGCTAGAGCAGGGTGGGCTGAGGTCGTGCTAGAGGAGGGGTTCGGAGAGCATCCAGGACCCAAGGCAGTGCTACAGAATTGCAGCCAAAGGCTATAGAAACATATCAGAATTTTAATTCCCAGTTTATATTTCGGGGCAGGCAAGCCAGATTCAGTTCTACCATCATGATTTGTGGTTATTGTGTTTCGGTCCGTGGTATGGTAGGGTAGAATTATGCCTCTGCCCCTGCTCGCTGCTCCTCACGATGTCTCATCCTAGTCACAGGAACTTGTGACTAATGAGGACATACCACGTCATGATTGTATTACTTTATACGGCACAGTTGGGGAAAGTGTCTGGATGAGGCTAATCTAATCACTCGAGCCCTTAAAAGCAGAGAATTTTTTCTGGCTGTTACAGAAGGGAAATTAGAGCGTCTTGAAACCTAGAAGGACTCTCTGCACTATTGCTACCGCTAAGAATGAGGCAGCTATAGGAAGGAATGCTGGTGGCCTCAGTTGCTGAGCGTGGCCTGTGGCTGACAGCCAGCTGGGCAACAGAGACCTCAGTCCTACAGCTACAATGACTTGAATTCTGCCAACAGCCTAACTGAAGGTGGAAGCAGCTGCCATCCCAGATCGGGCAGATAAGGAACCCAGCTCAGCAGATACCCTGATTTGGCTTTTTGAGACCCACAGCAGAAAACCCAGCCAAGCCAGCCTAGACTTTTGAACTGCAGAACTGTGAGGTTAACAAATGAGTATTGTTTTAAACTGCTATATTTATAGTAATTTATTACAGCAGCAATAGAAAACTAATATGCTTAGTATGAAGGTACTATAAATTATTTGACCCAATATTTATTATTATTGGGAATTTAGGTTGAATCTAGGTATTATTTGTTTGTTCTTATGCTAGTATGAGAAAGAAACTTTATAAATAGCATTGTACCTTCATCATTTCTCACTTGTCTGATTATTTCCTGAGATAAATTCTTAGAAATGAAATTGCAGGGTCAAAGAGTTTTTAAAAGCTTTTAGTACATACTGTCAAATCACTTTTTTTTTTCTTTTTTTACAATTTATATTTCTACCCCCTTGTTTACTCAACATTGTAACACTGGTTATTTTTATTCTTTTAAATTTTTGATCATATAATAGGCCAAATATTATATAGTTGTTTTAATTTGCATTTCTTTGAGCACAAAGAAATGCAAATTTGTGTTCATGTTCATGAACATGGGTGCAGAACATGTTTACAGTTTAGGGATTGTAAAGTGGTGATAAGGTTATTGTTCTCTGAGGCCAAATTTATTCAGCCTGGTAAATTCTAGATTGTCTAAGCAAATAATTATTGAGAATATTTAAAAGAAATTTTGAGGTAATCCATATATACATATACTCAGAATTCAGGATTTGTGGGACACTAACCTCATAGAATCAATTGCAGTTTCATAGTTTCATAGGTATGATGCTACAGAGAACTGTTATTTCAGATAGAGCTGGAGAAGTTAGATACAAAAGCAAGATATTTGGAAAGAAAATATTTTTAATAGAGTAGTAATTAAACCAGCAGCATTGGAGTCTTTTCCTTTCTTTGATTTTCAGTGAATTTAGATCACCTTTTTTTAATATAAAAATCCCATGATAATTACATGGCCACACTACTTTCCATAATATAGTTTGTAATTTGTATCTGGGCAAAGTAACTTTGGGAAGAAGGCATTAAAACTATCCACCTTAGAGGAAGTCTCATTCATTTATTTTTCTAAAGCCTTCCTATATTTTACCTTTAAATGTGGCTTTTGAGAGCGAAATGAACATGTCTCTGTCTTCTACATTTCCATATATGCCATCATCCCTGAGGAGATATGCATATCACTCCCAGCAGGGAGAAGGAAGGCCTTCGAAGAGAAGATGTGGGGGAAAGGAAGAAAGATAAAGGGTCCATTAAAAACTAGATCAATAGATATCTATTAGGATATATTCAGTGTTAGCTAAGATATAAAAGCACAAACGTATTTGTTTATTGTAAACTGGGATGCATTTTTCTAAACAACTTTTGGGAAGTCTTACTAAAGAATCTAAAAAACAGAGGCCCCTGGGTGGTTCAGTTGGTTAGGTGTCTGATTCTTGATTTCTGCTTAGGTCATAATCTCACGGTAGTGAGGTCAGGGCCCTGGCTCTCGTTGGGGAGTCTACTTTGGATTCTCTCTTGTGATGAGAACTTTTAGGATCTACTCTGTCAGAAACTTTCAAAAATACAATATACCATTGGTAACTATAGTCACTATGTTGTACGTTATATCCCCAGAACATATTTTATTTATTTATTTATTTATTTATTTATTTATTTATTTATTTATTTATTTATATTTACAAAAAATAAAAAAATAAGGGTATTTATTTAAATTTTATTTTTAAATAATCTGTACGCCCAACATAGGGCTCGAACTCACAACCCCAAGATCAAGGGTTATGTGTTCCACCAACTGAGCCAGCTAGTTATTTATTTTATAGCTAGACATTTGTACCTTTTGACCACCTTCACCCATTTTGAACATTACCCATTCTCTGACTCTGGCAACCACCAATCTGTTCTATCTATGAGGGTTTTTTTTTTTTCTTCTGTTGTTGTTGTTGTTGATTCCACATATAGTGTTTGTCTGACTTATTTCACTTACCACAATGCCCTCAAGGTCCATCAATATTGTTGGAAATGGCAGAATTTCTTTTTTTTTTATGGTTGAATAAAATTCAATATGTATGTATGTATGGGATAAATGAAATACATATATATTATAATTACATATACCACATTTTCTTTATATATTTATCTATCAATGGAAACTTAAATTGTTTCATATCTTAGCTATCATAAATAATGCTGCAATGAACATGGAGGTGCATATATCTTTTGAGATAGTAATCTTTCTTTTCTCCACATCCTTATCAACACTTGTTATATCTTGTTTTTTTTTTTTTTTTTTTTGGTAATAGCTATTCTAACAGGTGTGAAGTGATACCTCAGTGTGGTTTTGATTTGCATTTCTCTGATGATTAGTGATGTTGAGCATCTTTTCATGTACCTGTTGGTCTTCTTTGGAAAAATGTCTGTTCAGTTCCTCTGCCTATTTTTAAATTGAATTGCTTTTGCTATTGAGTTGTATTTATATTTTGGACATTAACTCCTTATTAGATAAATGATATGTAAATATTTTCCTCCCATTTAAGTTGCCTTTTCATTTGGTTGATGCTTTCACTTGCAGCACAGATGCTTTTTAGTTTACTATAGTCCCACTTGTTTATTTTGCTTTTGTTGCCAAATCCAAAACAATCATGAAGACTGATGTCAGAGAGCTTACGATCTATGTTTTTTCTCCAGGAGAATTATGTTTTCAAGTCTCACATTCAATTGTTTAATCCATTTTGAGTTTATTTTTGTGTATGCTATAAAATACTGGTCCAATTTCATTCTTTTTTATGTGACTGTCCAGTTTTCCCAACACCCTTATTGAAAAGACTACTCCCCCCGCCAAAAGATAAGACTATCCTTTCCCTGTTGTAAATTCTTGGCTCTTGTAAATTAATAAAGCTCTCTATTCTGTTGTATTGATCTATGTGTCTGTTTTTATGCCAATACCATGCTATTTTGATTACTATAATTTTGTAATATAGTTTGAAATCAGAAAATGTGATGCCTCTGGTTTTGTTCTTTCTCAAAATTGCTTTAGCTTCAGAGTTTTTTGTGGTTTCATAGACATTTTAGGATAGTTTTCCTATTTCTGTGAAAAGTGCCGTTGGACTTTTGATAGGGACTGTACTGAATCTGTAGATTCTTTTGGGTTGTAAGGACATTTTAAAAATATTAATTCTTTGAATCCGTGAGCAGAGAATTATCTATTTTTTTGTGACTTCTTCAATTTATCAGTGTCTTATAATTTTCATTCCTAGGTATTTTAGTCTTTTTGATGCCATGGGATTATTTTCTTAATTTCTCTTTATGATAATTAGTTTGTAGAAACAGAACTAATGTTTATATATTGATATTGTATCCTGTAACTTTACTGAATTTATTATTCACTCTGAGAGTTATTTAGTGGGGTCTTTAGGGTTTTCTAGATATAGAATCATGTCATTTGCAAATGGAGACCATTGCCTTTCTTTTCTAATGTCTTTTATTTATTTTACTTGTCTAATTGCTGCGGCTAGGACTATGTTGAATAAAAATGTTGAGAGTGGGCATCCTGTCTTATTCCTGATCTTAGGGGAAAAGCTTTCAGTTTTTCACCATTGAGTATGATGTTTGCTACGGGCTTGTCATATATGGCCTTTGTTATGTTGTGGTATGTTCCATCTATACTCATTTTGTTGGATGTTTTTTATTATATATGGATTTTATTCTTTTTTTTTTTGGAAGAGTTTGAGAAGGATTTATCTTAATTCTTGTAAAAATATTTGGTAGAAGTGCCCATCAACTGATGAATGGAAAAAGATGTGGTATACATATATAATGGACTATTACTCAGCCATCTGTAAATGAAGTCTTGCCATTTGCAACAATATGGATAGAGCTAGAGTGTATTTTTTTTTAAGATTTTATTTATTTATTCATGAAAGACACAGAGAGAAAGGCAGAGACATTGGCAGAGGGAGAAGCAGGCTTCCTGCGGGCAGCCTGATGACTGACTCAATCCCAGGACCCCAGATCATGACCTGAGCCAAAGGCAGATCCTCAACCACTGAGTCACCCAGGTGCCCTGAGCTAGAGTGTATTATGCTAAGTGAAATGTCAGAGAAAGACAAATACCATATGATTTCACTTGTGGAATTAGGAAATTCCACTATGTGGAATTTAGGAAACAAAATAGATGAATGTATGAGAAAGGGGAAAAAAAGGAGAGGGGGAAGCAAACCATAGAGACTCTTAACGATAAAGAGCAAACTGAGGATTGATGGAAGATGAGTGGGGGATGCGCTAGATGGATGGTGGGTATTAGGAGGACACTTGTTATGATGAGCACTGTTGTATGTAAGCGATGAATCACTAAAATCTAAACCTGAAATCAATACTATACTATATGTTAACTAGAATTTAAATAAAAATTTGGAGGAAAAAATAACAAATAAATAGGAAAAAAATAAAAATATTTGGTAGACACTGACAGTGAAGCCATCAGTCGTGGCCTTCTATTTGTTGGGAGGTTTTTGATTACTAATTCAATCTCCTTACTGGTAATTGGTCTATTCAGATTTTCTATTTCATGATTCAGTATTGGTAGGTTGTTTGCTTCTAGGACTCTCTCCATTTCTTCTAGGTTGTCCAATTTGTTGGTGTCTAATTGTTTATAGCAGTCTGTTATGATCCTTTCTATTTCTGTGTTTTCAGTTGTAACATCTACTCTTTCATTTCTCACTTTGAATCCGCTTCCTTTTTTTGGTAAGTCTAGCTAAAGTTTTGTCTGTTTTATTTTTTTCAAAAAAACCCCCAGGTCTTATTTTCATTGATCTTTTCTATTATCTTGTTAGTCTCTATTTTATTTATTTGCATTTTGATCTTTGTTATTTCCTTCCTCTGTTAATTTTGGGCTTCATTTACCTTAACTTTCAGAACTATTTTTCCTGCGTCCCTTAAGTTTTGACATTTCATATTTCCATTTTCATTTATCTCAAGATATTTTTTAAATTTCTTGATTTCTTTGCTGACCAATTGATTGTTCGGTAGCAGGTTGTTTAATCTCCCCATATTTATGAATTTTCCTTTTTTTTCTTGTAATTGATTACAGGTTTCATACCATTGTGGGTGGAAAAGATGCTTAATATGTTTTCAACCTTAAATTTTTAAAGATGTGTTTTGTGGCTTAAACATATGATCTATCCTGGAGAATGTTCCATACATACTCTGTTTCTTTTGGATGAAATGTTCTGGATATGTCTGTTAAGTCCATTTGGTCTAATGTGTCATTTAAGGCCAATGTTTCCTTATTGATTTTCTGTCTTGATGATCTATCTATTGATGAAAGTGGAGGTATTAAAGTTTCCTAGTATTATTGTATTGCTGTCTATTTCTCCCTTTAGGTCTGTTAATATTTGCTTCCTATATTTAGGTGTTCCTATGATGGGTGCATAAATATTTACAAATGTTAGATCCTGTTGGATTGTTCCCTTTATTATTACATAATGTGTTTCTTTGTGTCCTATTACAGTCTTTGACTTAATGTCTATTTTGTCTTATATAAGTATAGCATCCTAGCTTTCTTTGGGTTTCCATTTTTATGTAGCATGCTTTCCTACCCCTTCACTTGCAGTCTTGTGAATCTTTAAAGCTGAAGAGAGTCTCTTGTAGGTGACATACAGTTGGGTCTTGTTTTTGTTTTTAATCCTTTTAGCCACTCAATGTCTTTTGATTGCAGTATTTAGTCCATTTGCACTTAAAAAAAAAGTATTGATTGGATTTTTTGCCATTTTAAACTTGTTTTCCAGCTGCTTTGTAATTCTTTTCTTTCTTCTTCTCTTGCTCTTTTCCTCTGTGATTTGATGATATTCTGTAGTGTTATGTTCATATCCCTTTATGTTCTGTGTAACTACCATAGGCTTTTGCTTTGTGGTTACCGTAAGGCTTATATAAAACATCTCATATTTATAACAGTTTATTTTAAGCTGATAACAACTAAAGTTCCAATGCTATGTTCTATCCTTTTTCTTATTAGATTGTCTTTTTCTTTTTCTCTTCTTCTTTTCCCTGCTCTTCTTCTTTATTAATCTTTTTTTCATAAATTATTTGTGTTTTATGGGCATTGGTTTTTTGACTGTTGTTGCAAATTCTTCTCTCTTTTTTTTTTAAAATATTTTATTTATTTATGAGAGACATATATAGAGAGAGGCAGAGACACAGGCAGAGGGAGAAGCAGGCTCCATGCAGGGGACTTGATCCCGGGTCTCCAGGATCCCGCCCTGGGCTGAAGGCAGGCGGTGCTAAACTGCTGAGCCACTGGGGCTGCCCATATTCTCTTTTGTAATTGGTCTCTTAACTTTGTTTAGTGACCTTTTCACTGAATGAATATTTTAATGTAATCACATATGTTGTAGTCATTGTTAATTCTGCACCTGACCTGGTTTGTTAATTAGCAAGGCATTCCCCAGCCCGAGATTAGAAACACAAGCCCCTCTGTTTGATTCTGTATGTTTGTAGTTCTATGTGATCAGATTATATGAGATGATGAGCACACAGATTTTGCTCTTGTATAGAAAACAAGTGATTTCAGCACATTTATTATGGTAAGATGCAATAGGGGAAGGACCTAAGACTGAAGACTTTTCTTAATCTTTTAAAATTGACATGGACACATTTTACTATACAGTTGATCCTTGGACAAGGTGGGGGTTAGGAGCACCAATCCCCTGCACAGTCAAAATACACATACAATTTTGACTCCCCTAAAACTAAACTATTAATAGCCTAATGTTGGCTGGAAGCCTGATAACATAAACAGTTGATTAACACATATTTTGTATATGTACTATATACTGTATTCTTACAACAAAGTAAGCTACAGAAACGCAAGTGTTAAGAAAATCACAAGGAAGCCAAAATACTTAGTACTGTACTATATTTATATGTAAAAAATACACATATAAGTGGACTTACATAGTTCAGACCTGTGTTGTTCAACAGTCAGATATATGATGAGCTAAAAGTATAAAATATGGCTTTACACAGTGTAATGTTGTAATAGTGTAAGAAGTACATATTTGGTCTTTGTACCCGATTCCTGGCATAGAAAGGAAATAAATTAAGATTTGGGTTTTGTGCCTGGCTCCAGAGAGCTAAAGGTGAAAGAAACATCTTTCGTTATAATATTTGGGTTTTGTCCCCAGTTCTGGAAATAGCTCTGGAATGATAAACATGAAAGGATCATCTTATATATATATATACCACATCTTCTTTATCCATTCATCTACAATGGAATATTACTCAGCCATTAGAAACGACAAATACCCACCATTTGCTTTGATGTGGATGGGACTGGCGGGTATTATGCTGAGTGAAATAAGTCAATTGGAAAAGGACAAACATTATATGGTCTCACTCATTTGGGGAATATAAAAATTAGTGAAAGGGAATAAAGGGAAAGGAGAGAAAATGAGTGAAAATATCAGTGAGGGTGACAAAACATGAGAGACACCTAACTCTGGGAAACGAACAAAGGGTAGTGGAAAGGGAGGTGGGTGGGGGGTTGGGGTGACTGGGTGATGGACACTGATGGGGGCACTAGGCGGGATGAGCACTGGGTGCTATGCTATATGTTGGCAAATTGAACTCCAATAAAAAAAATAATAAAAAAAGAAAGGATCATCTTTTGTCATTCATAACAAGACCCTTTCAACTACATGGAATTTTTATTAATGAGGTGGATTTTGGAAAGCTCTAAAGGATGGAGTCTGGGTGCAATGGGAGCCAACCATGTGATTAGAGTGTTGAAACTTTCAGGCCCATCTCCTGACCTTGCAAAGAGGAGAGGTTGGAGGCTGAGTTAATCAGTGATGGCCAATGATTTAATCAATCATACCTATGCTGCCAAGACTCCATATAAACCTCATCTGAAAGGATTTGGAGAGCTTCTGGTCGGTGAATGTACAGGGGTGCTGGGAGGGTGATGCACCCAGAGAGGGCATGAAAGCTTAGGCCTTCTCTCCCATACCTTGCCAGTGTCTCTCTTCTATTTGGCTGCTTATCTCTATCTTTTATTGTATTCTTCATGGTAAACGGGCAAGGTAAGTATCTGTTTCTGTAAGTTCCATGAGCTGATATAGCAAATTATTGAAGTTAAGGAGGGGTTTGTGGGAGTCCCCAGTATGTAGCCAAGTCAGACAGAAGTATAAGTGACACCCTGGGCATTGTGATTAGAATTTAAGGTGGGAAAGAATCTTGTGGAACTTATCCCTTAGTCTGAGATCTGTACTAACTCCTGGCAGTTAGTGTCAGAATTGAGTTAAATTGTAAGACAGCCAGTCGGTATCTGCTGAGAATTGGAGAATTGCTTGGTGTGTAAAACCCCATGCATTTGGTGTCAGAAGTGGTGTGAGTAGAGGAAACAGAAGTTTCCTTTACAGAGGTAAAGCCATCTTTACCTCTGTAAAGGAAACTGTTTTGAATGGTACAATAGTCTCTGCTGCTTATAATCCTTTCATCTATGTTGAAAAGACTTCCCGAATTTTAATAAATATTTTCCCATGTTTATTCAACATAGATTTCCTTAAGTTTAAAATGATTTTCTCATTAGATACAACCAAATTCTGATTCTATAATAACACTCTTTCTTGTGGGAGAGTGGATAAGAGCAAAATTTTAGTTTGTTTTATGAATGATTATTGATATTTCTAACCATTTGAGATGTATTATTATTTTTATGAATTTAGATGATTTAGAATGAATTTGTACACTGCAATACCAAAATCCAATCTAAACGTAGTCATAGTTTTATTACAATTCTATCTGTATTAATTTGAAACATATTCCTATTATAGTTATGAAGACAAAGGTGACATGATACGTTTCTTCTTGCTTTGTTGCTGAGTCCAAAGCTGGTTTAAGTCTCAGTTTTTTGATTATCAGGAAATCTGAAATAGAAAATTACAATATTTAATTTTATATTGAGGGAGAAAGTAAAAACATTCACTTGAAAGATACTTTTTTTGTTTTTTTTTTAATTTTCACACATAGCTTAAAAAATGAAAAACGCTTGAACTTATGTGATATTTTAAAGTAAATCTGTGATTTTTTTAGACAGTTTTTAGTATTATCAAGTACTAGATGAAATTATTCTTCTTGTGTTTGAAGAATCAGTTTATACTTAGTATCTTGCCTAATTTGTATGCAATAAAAACTTTTTACTTGATTTATCATACCCACTGAGTTCTTCTTCCAAATTCTCTGGGATTTGACATAAACTTTCCCTTGTGGATCTTCTAGATCCTCCTACAGGAAAAAAGATGTATGAATGTAATGATTTATCACAAATACAATTTACAGTTATATTGAACTTGAACCTGGGAATCCTTTTGCAGAGATATCTACCCTTATCACCTGTATAAAAAAGTGTATATACCACTGTGTCACCAGGGTAGATTATATTGGTCAAAGATAGCCACGATATCCCCTACTTTACATGTTCCTCAACAATATGACCTTGTCACTCCCCCATCCAGAGGTGGAATCTAATTCACCTTCTGTGGAAACTGGGCTAGGCTTAGGACTCTTCTAATCATTGGAATGTGGACAAAGTGGCTACATGATTTCTGAGGCAAGGTCAGAAAAGGCTTATTGTATTGGTATTTCTCCCTGTGCAGCTTCCTGCTGGTTCTCTTGGGATGCTTTCTTTGGAGGGAGCAAGTCACCATATAATAACCGCCCTGCCATCCTGGAGAGTTCACATGTAAGATGCTCCAGTTTGACAGTTCCATCTGAGTCCAAACTTCCAGCCATCCCTCTAAGGCTCTAGTCTGTAGGGAAACTGTCCTGGATCCTTCAAACTAGCCATCTTTCAGCTGAGCACCACCAGTGGTGACCTCAACTGAGGTCTAGCCAAAACATGCTTAAATTCCTAACCCACAAGATTCTTGTGACACATAAATAAATGGTAACTGGAACAGCCACCTTTTGGGGGATAAAATGACTTGAAGCAATACTCAGAAAGAAAATTAATTTAGAGAGCAATATAAAGTATCCAAAATTATTAAATCAGATATGGGAAGTTTATACATATAAATAGACATGTTAATTTTGTACTTAACTTTCATGTCTGGCCTTTAGCTTTTGAGTTGAATTCACTGGTAGAATCTAATAATATGCTCCTTATTCTTGCTTTTCGCAGGCCTTAGTCTCCAGATCTCTCTTCATTTCCTGTATTCTATTTTGTCCCCATCTCCTACCACAACTTCTGAAACATTTCCATGTATCCTTATTACATTTTCTGAAATTTCCTTTACTTTCTAAAGGAAATGGGGCTGTCCTCAGTAGACACTGCCAACCTAGCAGACTTTTTTGTTTTTCTTTCTGTCAGTTTTGCTACCATTGGGGCTGGAGATGGATAGGTATTCTGCTTGCACACTATTGTTCCCTTCCATGATGTTCACCTCCTTTCTTTCTCTTCCTAAAATTCAGTTATCAGTTTATACAATCAACTATTGTTGTGGTCTACCTACAACTGGGATCATTCTCAGTTGATTTTATCATTGGCTCATTTTACCTCACTACTTCTGTCTTAATTTAGCAATTTAAATGTACAAGCAGAGGATTCTTCACCCTGGGTCTTAATTACTTGAGCTCTGTTCTTTGAGATCTGGTCCCACACCCTTCTGCAAGCGTTGATTCCCATAGATATACTTAGACCTTGCCATTAGCAATAACTCCAGGTCCCTCTTTATTTATTTATTTATTTATTTATTTATTTATTTATTTATTTATTTATCTATCTATGATAGTCACACAGAGAGAGAGAGAGAGGCAGAGACACAGGCAGAGGGAGAAGCAGGCTCCATGCACCGGGAGCCTGACGTGGGATTCGATCCTGGGTCTCCAGGATAGCGCCCTGGGCCAAAGGCAGGCGCCAAACCGCTGCGCCACCCAGGGATCCCCCTCCAGGTCCCTCTTAAACTCAGTTACCAGCATTCAACTACTTGACTTCTAGTTTTATCTTTCTAGATCACTCCTTCTAGTACCCCAACACAAGCAATTCTTCTACTTCTCTGGGACCTCCACTCTTGCCACATTTTCATTTTTCCTTCTCTTTCTGATCCCTTCTCTCCCCTCTTTCTTTCTTTCTTAACGTAAATTCTATGGCCATTCTCCCCCTTGCATATAGTCTGACCTCATTACTCTTTTCCCACTTTGTCATACTCACTTGGCAAAAGTATAATCCTAGAATAAATCCAACTGTATCCTTACTCCTCTTCTGTACTATATACCTCAATGTGACTGGAAAAAAAAAAAAACATATAACCAGGCCTTACTTTAAATTCATAGCCATAGGCACTGGTGGATTTTAAATGCTTTCAGGTCATCCTATTAAACATTCCTGGTCCATTTGTTCTTCTTCTCTCTTAGATGGCTATTTAGCTCTTTTTTCTATTTTCCCAAAACTCTAACCCTGCCTAGGATGTATTTTATGGTTTCATTGAGGAAATAAAAGACAGTAGGAAAAAAAAGACAGTAGGAAAAAAACTTCCACAAGCTCTGTGTTGTTTTGTTCTATATGCTCTACCTTACCTATTCTCTCATCTAAGGCTAACTCTAGACTTCACCATTTCTTGTCCACAGAAGACATGGCTCCAGTAATTCCTTCTGCCACCCACTTATCAGAGTTCCATTTCTTCCCCCTCTATATTAGATCTTCCTTGTCAGCAGATAAATATTTAGTTGAAGCCACAAGACTAAATTCTTACCAGTGAGTGGAAACAAAGTAATACACTGCTTCTGGGTCTGAGTGTTAGACATTGGGCATTTATTCCTCCTTAAATTTTCCCTTTTCCTCAATCTTGGACATATAACCATTACCCCATGCTTCAGTTTCTAACATGCAGATAATGACAAATCATAGGCGAGTGGTTCTCAACTGGCAGTGATTTTACCCCACAGCTAGCTTTTGGAGATACTTTTTGGTTGTCACAACTCATAGGTAGAAGCATACTGACATCCACAGGGTAGAAGCCATGGATGCCGCTAAATAACCTACAATGACCATGACAGTGATACCCCAGCCCCCTCAAGAACAAAAAATCATCCAGCTCAAAATTTCAATAGTGCAAGATTGAGAAGCCCTGCCACAAAATGGAATATCGTTGGTCCCCTAAATGCCTGTGGAGCTGCCTTGTAAATGCAGACTATTCACTTTAGGGTTAAGGAAGAAATAAAATTGTGTATTCTTTTTTTAAAAAAAGATCTTATTTATTTATTCATGAGACACAGAGAGAGAGGCAGAGACACAGGTAGAGGGAGAAGCAGGCTGCCCATCATGAGGCTGATGTGGGACTCAATCCCAGGACCCTGGGATCACCAGCTGAGCTGAAGGCAGATGCTCAACCACTGAGCCACCCAGGTGTCCCAAATTTGTGTATTCTTTTTTAAAAAAATATTTTATTTATTTATTCATGAGAGACACACACACAGAGAGAGGCAGAGACACAGGTAGAGGGAGAATCAGGCTCCATGCAGGGAGCCCTACACGGGACTCCATCCCGGGTCTCCAGGATCACAACCTGGGCTGAAGGTGATGCTAAGACGCTGAGCTACTAGGGCTGCCCAAATTTGTATATTATTAAGCTACTGTACCTTGGGACTCTTTGTAATAGGAACTTAGCCCTTACCTTAACTAACAGCATTCTTTTAGGTAAGGAACTACCTTGGGCTTCTCAGTTTAATATTTGTCATTGCATCGCAATATATAGAACAATCTAACATCCCAATACCACTTTTATATTATCTAATATCTTAAACTCAACATTCCTTTTGACTTGGCAATATGTAACAAAATCTCTTAAGCCGGGGAAATCTTTCCTGAATTTTCCAAGTTTAAAATTATGCCTGGTTTGTCTCAAGTAATTGTTTTGCATTTATTCTCCAGATGTTGAGGAAAGATAATTTTTACTGGGAGTATTTCCCAAGTAGATTCTCTCAGAAGAATAGCTATATGTGTAGCTATTCTTTTACTTAATGTAGGCCACAACTGGTGGTTTAAATAAAAGATACTCTTTGTTCTAGGAAGCCTTGGCAATGATTACCTTATATAGGGGAACACCTGAACTCATCATTCAGGTGCTCTGATACTTCTCTACATTTGCAGCAAGATGAGCACCACAGGACTGTTCTTGGTTACAATGTTTCTTTATTTTCCTTTTTAGATTTTATTTATTTATTCATGAGAGATGCAGAGAGGCAGAGATACAGGCAGAGGGAGAAGCAGGCTCCATGCAGGGAGTCTGATGTGGGACTCGATCCCGGGACTACAGGATCATGCCCTGAGCCAAAGGCAGACGCTCAGCTGCTGAGCCACCCAGGCATCCTGGTTACACTGTTTCAAAAGCACTCATTTTGATTCCTACCCTAGGTTTTGTGCTGTGGGTTTGACTTAGAATGTGATTTGTGATGTTTGATCTGTGGTACTTCAAGGAAGCTGGAAAATTAAGACCAATACTACTCCAACAAGGAGACCGGAAGCAATACAAAGTTGAGAGTATGATATTTGCTTATACTGTCTACTATTTCAGTAGAAACAGGCACTTGTATGTTGCTAATAGTAGACTCTCAATGCTGGATTCTCTCAGGTGGGCAACAAAAGGATCTTATTTACCGCCTATACTGTACCAAAGACCAATAGAATAAGTCAGTAAATGCTGAATTAGACTCAAAATACCATTCCATCCCTTCACTTGAAAACAATGGCATATAATTTTCATATAATACAGTACTATATGCAAATGTGATTTAAAAAATGTTATTGGTAGAGGAGTATGAATTAAAATGGAGGAGACACTGACTAGTAGTTTTGAGAATGAATAGGTAAATGAGTTTTTATAATTTTGGCATGCAAAACATTTTTAGTGGCTTTTTTCTAGAAAAGGGTAAGTACTAACTCATACATAAAGGTTGTGTCAGAGTTTATAGACTAGACCCCTGGTAATGGATTCAACCTTTCCACAACAAATCAAAAGTATTGTATGCTCACATGAATATACAGTAGTCATTACCTTAAATTTAAAACTCACTATAAGCAGCAAGCACATAGAGCAGGATATGAAGGCTGTATTGTATCAGTGTGGTCTGCAGAGAATTTCTTCCTATGGTTTTTGCTTTGTTGAAATATATGTTGCAGTTCAAAGCTAAAGGGATTACTTCTGAATAGTCATCACAGAGGTTGATTACATTCGTATATCATATTTAGCTGGACCCTGCAGGCTATTATTCCATTAGCTATGCTGGTCCCGCTATTGTCAAAAAGTTGATCACCTAATGTTAAAAGATTGTGCTTTCTGTTGACCTTATCAAAACGACTCAAAAGGTTTTGTTAAAAAATAAAACTCAGGTTGTGTTATGAAAATGATTAAGAATAAATATTATGTATAAAAATGCTCATATCTTGTGGGTGGTCTTAGCATTATAATATTATTAATAATAAAATTATATTTTGCTGTAGTATTTCAGCACGTTTTACCTAAAGTCATAGGTAGAAATAGTTTAGTAGAAAATAGTTCTTTCTTGCTAATAGTAGAGAGTATCAGAAATTGATTTCTGAAAAAGGAACAGAAGTGTCTCCCTCCCTCCATGAATTCAAATCATGTGAAATTAACACCATGGACGTAGGTTCAGTATAGCATATTAATACAACAGTACATTTACAGTAACCTAATTATAACATGGTTTTACAAGGCGACTATACTGAGGGGAGAAGTGGTGAAGAAATGGAAAGTTCATCATTTACACTTAATAATCACTTCAAGGGGTACCTGGGTGGCTCAGTAGGTTAACCATCTGACTCTTGATTTCAGCTCAGGTCATGATCTCGGGGTCATGTGATTGAGCTCCATGTTGGGCTCTCCACTGGGTATGGAGCATGCTTTAGATTCTCTCTCTACCTCTCCTTCTCCATTTGCACCTCCTCCCTGGCTTGCATGAGCTCATTCTCTTTCTCTCTCTTTCTCTCTCTCTCAAAAAAAGTCACTTCAAGAATATTTTAATTGTTTATTCTTTAAGCAACAGCTGTGTAGTTTAACTTATTTAGTCATAACAGTTGAAAATTTTAAAGAAATGAGCTAACATATATTCTTATAATCTTTGAATCCTGTTACCAATATAAGACATATTTTGATAAGCTTGACTTTTAACCTATGTTATCATGAATTAACTACAGATTAAGTAAGCAAATGAAAGTGTTTTCTTGACAAAGATATTGACAGGTATGGCTTTATGATTTAAAATGCTCTATATAAAATTTTCATTAGAATCACATTACAAAAGCTGCCTTTGGGGAACAAAGATAGTTTTGAAGCTATCTCAATGAACGGCTAGTTTTTGAAATATGTTCCCAGAAGTGGTGAGGGACTGGCACAGAGTCATGTCTCCTTTTTGGCATGGTCTTCCTTGCAACTGATGGTGTGTAAAATGGCTGGTCAGGGATACAGCCTGTGGTCCTGGAGCACAGCCAGACACTAATTTCAGCCTCATTAGCATTGTTCTCTAATCAACTGAACTTTTCAGCAAGTGGAAGTTTCCTAATATTTCTTGTATTTGCTTGCTTTTAGCCACCCCCAGTTGATACAACACAGAAGGAGAGGGTATCAGTCAGGAGGAAACAGATGGTACATTCAACTGGGATTTTGAAGAGACTTGAATGAAAGAACTACATAGGGAGCTGAGGGCAGGGGGAAGGAATCGACAAGGGATGCTGAGGCACCCAGCCCATCACAAGAGAGGGATGCCATGCCATGATCTTCCCTGGGGCTGAAAGGTAAAAGGGAAGAGGATGCTGTTATTGCACCCTGAGTGAGAAATGGAGATTTAGAAAAGGGGTCTTCCGACAGAAGCTAGAAACAGTAGCTATAGAGTGTCGCAGCTGTCAGGACTCAGCTGAAGTCAGGGACAGAGGAATAATTCCCTGGCCTCTCCACCTTCCTAACCTCTGATCGCAGGCTGGTGATGCCCTTTGGATAAATCCAAACCAGGAAGCTAGAAGGCAAATGAGCCTGTGACATGCAGTCTAAAGTCAGTTTTCTGGGACACAGAACAGACAAAGTGGGAGAATGTATCTTGGGGTGCACATGAGGCAAATAGCATATAAAAACCGCAGTGCAAATGTTGTTGAGGTAGTCATGTAATGCATGATTGAAGTGTCAACATATTGATGTTAATATAGGATTTGATGCTTCTCTTTTCCTTTCTGTTTTCTATCTTTCTCCTGCTTCTTTGGTAATATTGGCTTGTCATTTGTGGTGCTTCTCATCTTACAGCTCTGGAAAAATTCTATGAACCAAAATCTGAGTCTACAGTTCCTCTCACTCTACCAAAAACATGCAAGGTTTTTTGGGTAATACTTTCCTACTTTTTGTTAACAACCAAAAAGGCAATCTGTTCCAAGTTGTGAAGTAGAAATCGTGAAGTAGTTATTCTATATGTGGCGAGGATAATAGTCAAGATGTAAACTTTGAAGGCAGAAGGTATTTTTCAAGTTTGGCATATTCTTTTAAGCGTCAAAAACTGAGATGTATTTTCTCATATTACAGGTTCTGGTATATAGAAATTCCCTTTCCAAAGGTTTTTGTTAATATTTGAAGCTTGTTAAAATTTATACAAGGATCAGATGTCTATTCAGATTCAAAATTATAGGTTCTTTTTTCCTTAAGCACTAGTATCTTAATCAATGGAATAGAGCTAGACGTTGATGGAGCACTGAAGAGGTACAACATGGAGGTACCATGTTGACACAGATTTATACGGCATTTCTTCTTCTGAATATCTAAACTTTTAATGAGAATATCTGATTCAGGTGTATCAATCTGTTCAGACACTAAGTACTTTCTTAAGATAAATATAGTCTTGATGTCTCCATATAGTTCTTTTTATATCTCCTATTGATACTACTACAAACCTAGCAGTTTCTTCCAGCCAAGATGGAGTAACGGAAATCAGGTTATCTTCTTTCCTAAAACAATTATTCCCACCAAAAATATGAAACCATGATTTTGAAGACACTAGACATCAGACAACAAAATCCAGTGACACCTGAGAGATAGGAAACAGTATGACCCTACACTCAACTTACTGCCTTGAGTAAATTTAATATATTCCTGATCAACAGTTTATAATTTACATTTCTGGAGGAGGTGAAAACTGCCCCTGTTTGGTAACTTGGGCTGACTCAATCAAGTGACACCATTTTGGGCCTGTAGTTTTCTTTTTAAATAATTCCCGTCTTGGGATGCCTGGGTGGCTCAGTCTGTCTTTGTCTGGGGTCATGATCCCAGACTCCTGGGATGGACTGTTGTGTTGGGCTCTGCTCAACAGGGAGTCTGCTTCTGCCTCTCCCTCTGACCCTCTTCCCTGCCTGTGCTCTGTCTCTGTTTCAAAAGAGAAAAGAAAAGAAAAGGAAAAAGAAAAGAAAAGGAAAAAGAAAAGAATGTTATGTGGATACATGGATGGTATATTAAAAATCAATTAATGAGGTGCCTAGGTGGTTCATTTGGTTAAGCATCTGACTTGGGCTCAGGTCATGATCCCAGAGTCCTGAGTAGAGGCCCCCTGTTGGGATTCCTGCTCAATGAGGAGTCTGCTTGTCCCTCTGCTGCCCCTGACAGCTCCTGCACACATGCTCTCTCTCTTTCTCTCAAATAAATAAATACTTAAAAAAAATCAATTAGTGAAACTGAAGGAAGAGCAGTAGAAATACCCAAAATAAAACGAAGAAGGCAAAGAATTAAAAAGATAAGTAGAATAGATAAGTAGAATATAGCTGAGTTGTAGAACAGCTGCAGGCAGCCTATTATAAATGTTACTGGTGTTCTGGAAGGAGATGGGCAAAGAATTGAAAAGTATTTTAAGAAATCACAGCTGAAAATTTTTCTAACCTTGATGAACACCTCAAACCCATATATCTAAGAAGTTCAACAAATTCTAAGCTCAAGAAACTTAAGAGTACTAAAAGAAAAATAACCCATCAAAGTCCAGAATTCTATACCTATTAAAAATATATTTCAACAATGAAGACAAAATTTCAAACAATGAAGACAGCTTGTCTTCTAAGACAGTCAAGCTGAAGCAATTCCTCAGCAGCAGATTGTACTGCAGGAAATGATAAAGTCCTCAGGCAGAAGGAAAATGACATCAGATGGAAATTTGGGTCTATGCTATGAGGAATGAAGAGTTATAAATGGCAAGGAAATGGGTAAACATGAAAAATTTTTTTAGTTATTAAATATTCCTTAAAATGATATTTGACTGAACAAAAATAGTAACAATATAGTATAGGATTTATAATATATATAAAAGTATAATATATGTAAAAGTATAATGTATGACAATAATAGTGCAAAAGCGGGGTGGGGGTGAGAAACAAAGTATATTGAAGTTATTTTACTCTTTATTAAATGGTCTAGGGCAGCCCCGGTGGCGCAGTGGTTTAGCGCCGCCTGCAGCCCAGGGCGTGATCCTGGAGAACCTGGATCGAGGCCCACGTCAGGCTCTCTGCATGAAGCCTGCTTCTCCCTCTGCCTGTGTCTCTGCCTCTCATTCTCTCTCTGTGTCTCTATGAATAAATAAATAAAATCTTTTTAAAAAATGGTCTACCGTTAGGGTACCTGGGTGGCTCAGTGGTTGAGTGTCTGCCTTTGGCTCAGGCTGTGAACCTGGGATGCTGGGATCAAGTCCCGGATCAGGCTTCCCGTGGGGAGCCTGCTTCTCCCTCTGCCTGTGTCTCTGCCTCTCTCTCTGTGTTTCTCATGCATAAATAAATAAAATCTTTAAAAAATGGTCTACTGTCACCTGAAGGTCTATAAATTAAAGATCAGAGCTGGTTATTTTTTTCTGGTGGTGGGTTTTTAAAATTGTTTTAATATATATAAAATAGAAAATGTATCATTTTAACCATTTTTAAGTGTGTAATTCAGTGGCATTAAATACATTCACAATGTTGTGAAACCATTACCATTATCCATTTTTAGAACATTTCAACATCCCTAACAGAAACTGAGTCCATTAAACAATTCCTCATTCTCCTCACCCTGCAACTCTTGGCAACCTCTGTTCTATTTTCTGTCTATAAATTTGCCTATTCTTAGTACCTCGTATAAGTAGAATCAGAAAATGTCCTTTTTTGGCTGGCTTATTTTACTTAGCATAATGTGTTCAAGGTTCATTTACATTGTAGCCTGTATCAGAATGTCATTCTTTTTCTTTTTTTTAAGGCTGAATAATATTTCACTATATGTATATACTCTATTTTGTTTGTTATGTTGATGGACATTGGGATGTTTACAGCTTTTGGCTATTGTCGATAATGCTTCAGGTCCTTGCAACATTTGTTATTTTCTATTATTTTGATAATAGTCATCCTAATGAGAGTGAAATTATGACTCATTTTGGTTTTGATTTGCATTTATCTAATAACTAGTGATGTGGAACATCTTTTCATGTGTGTATTGCACATTTGCATGTCTTTGGTGAAATGTCTATTGAAGTCCTTTGCCCAATTTTTAATCAGGTTATTTGTTTTTTTTTGTTTTTGGTGTTGTTGATTTGTTCTTTATATATTCTGGATATCCAACCCTTATCAGATATATGATTTGCAGATATCTTTTTTTCTGTATTTTTCACTTTTTTGATAGTATTCTTTGATGTACAAAAGTTTGAAATTTTGATGGATTTCAATTTATCATTTCTTTTTTTGTCTGTGCTCTTGGGTGTCAAATCCAAGAGATTATTGCCAAATCCAATGTTATAAAGATTGCTTATTATATTTTCTTCTAAGAGATTTATTGTTTTAGCTCCTATCTTTAGATCTTTGATCTAGTTTGTGTTAATTTTTGTACATATAAAAGTGGGGGCCCAATTTCATTCTTTTCTTTTGTGTGTGGATATCTAATTTTCCCAGGCTCATATGTTGAAAAGACTATTCTGTCCCCCATTGAATGGTTTTATACTCTTGTCCCAAATCAATTTACCATATACATGAAGGTTTATTTCTGATTTGTCAGTTCTATCCCATTAGTTTATGTTTCTGACCTTAATGCCAGTACCATCCTGTTTTGTTTACTATAACTTCAGTCAGTTTTGAAGTAGGGAAGTATAAATCTTCCAACTTTGTTCTACTTTTTCAAGATTATTTTGGCTATTCAGGGTCTCTTTCAGTTTAATAGGAACTTGAAAATTGGTATGTATGTATGTATTTATGAGACACACACAGAGAGAGAGAGAGAGAGAGAGAGAGAGAGAGAGAGACCGGCAGAGGGAGAAGCAGGCTCCATGCAGGAAGCCTGACATGGGACTCAATCCCAGGTCTCCAGGATCACACCTTGGACTGAAGGCGGCACTAAACCGCTGAGCCACCCAGGCTGCCCAAGATCGCTTTTTCCATTCCTGCAATAAGCATGTTGGATATTTGATAGGGATTGCACAGAATTTGTAGTCACTCTGGGTAGTACTGTCATGTTAATATTAAGTCTTCCAATCTATGAACATGGCATGTGTTTCCACTTATTTATGTCTTTTTAAATTTCTTTCATCAATGTTTTACAGTTTTCAGTGTATAAATGTTTCATTTCCTTGTTAAATTTGTTCCTAAGTATTTTATTCTTTTGGATGCTATTGTAAGTGGAATTTTTTCTTACTTTTCTTCTTTTCAGATTTTTCATTGCTAGTTTATAGAAACATAACTGTATTTATGTGTCTATCTTGGAACCCTGCAGCTTTGCCACACTTGCTTATTAGTTGTAGTAGTTTTTGCTTTTTAAAAGAGTTCTTTGGGATTTTCTAAATATAGAATCATGTCATTTGCTTGTAGAGACAGTTTGGGTTTTCCTTTCCAATTAGGTATCTTTTTCTTGCCTAATTACTGTGGTTAGAACTTCCAGTCTCATCCTACTTTTACATCATTTTGATGAAGTTTCAAAGTCCTGTGAGAAAAGATCCAATTTGCCTTATTGAAATTATGTGCCCATCCCCTACCCCTTATCTTAGAGGATTTTGATTATTAAGATGTATACATGGAGAAGGAGTTATTCTACTGGATGAAATTATGGCACTATTATCAAAGAAAGGGAAATGGATGCTCAGTAGCCAATAAAGAAAAAACTATTGGCTCCAAGGCCCTATATGGTCACAATCAGTTGTGGTAAATTCAAGACTAGAACCCAGGCCCATTGATTTATTTATAGGACTATATTCTTGCCCAATGAACTATCAGTTCTTTTACATTTTAATCACAGATTAATTTTCTCAGAACGCTCAGTCCAGTAAGTTTGAATTTTCAGTGTTACCATGACACAGTTTAACTTCTCCTTCTTATTATTGAGGTAAAATTAGTATATAATATTATATTAGCTTCAAGAGTACAACAAAATAATTTGATATTTGCATGTTACAAATGATCACCACAATAAGTCTAGTTACCATTTGTCAGCATATACTTAACCCCTTTGACTCCTTTTGCCCACTCCAACCCCTCTTTCCTCTGATAACTACCAATATGGATTTGTTTTGTTTTTAGATTCCACACATAAATGAAAGCATACAATATTTGTCTTTCCCCAACTTATTTCACTTAACATAAAAATCCATCCATGCTGTTGCATATGGCAAAATTTCCTTTTTTTGAGTTAATATATTTTTATTAAAGTCTATCTGTATTTTTTAAGTTGCAGCTATTAATATTTTTTGTATATTTTTTATTGGAGTTCGATTTGCCAACATATAAGTGATGAATTTCCTTTTTTTTAAACGACTGAGCAGTATCCCATTATGTATATATACCGCATCTTCTTTATTCATTTATCTATTGATGGTCACTTCTACATATTATCTATTGGAAGTAATGTTGCAATGAACATAGGGGTGAAGGCATCTTTTCAATACAGTGTTTTCATTTTCTTCAGATAAAAGCCCAGAAGTGGAATAACTGGATTGTATAGCAATTCTATTTTTAATTTTTTGAGGAACCTCCTACTGTGTTCCATAGTGGCTCTATTTGCATTCCCACCAACAGTGCACAAGGGTTCCTTTTCTGCACAACCCCTCCAACATGTGTTATTTCTTGTCTTTTTGATAACAGGCATTCTGACAGGTAGGAGATGATATCTCATTGTGGTTTTGATTTGCATTTCTCTGATGATAAGTGATGTTGAGCATCTTCTCATGTGTCTATTGGCCATCTGAATGTCTTCTTTGGAAAAATGTCAGTTTGGATTCTTGGATTGCTTTTTAATCAGGTTCTTTTTGTTGTTATTGAGTAGTGTGAGTTATATATTTTGAATATTAGTTGTGTGAGTTATATATTTTGAATATTAGTCCCTTATTGGATATATGATTGCAAATATCTTCTCCCATTAAGAAGGTTGCCTTTGCATTTTGTTGCTAGTTTCCTTTGCAATGGTTTAATGTGGTCTTAATAATTTATTTTTGTTTTTGTTACCATTGCTTTTGGAGTCAGATCTAAAAAAAATCTGCCAAGACCATTATCAAGGAGCTTACCATCTATGTTTTCCTCTTGTGGTTTTATGGTTTCTGGTCTTACATTCAAGTCTTCAACCCATTTTGAGTTCATTTTTGGCTGTCCAGTTTTCCCAACAGTGTTTATTGAAGTTCTTTTCCCATTGTATATCCTTCTCTCTTTTGTCATAAATTAATTGACTATGTAGACATAAGTTTATTTGGGAGGGTCTCTACTCTACTTCATTGATCTATGTCTCTTTTTATGCCAATACCAAACTGTTTTGATTGTTAGATCTTTGTAGTATAGTTTGAAATAAGGAAACCTGATACCTCCAGCTTTGTACTTTTTTAAGGTTGCTTTTTGGCTACTTGGAGTCTTGTATTTCCATACAAATTTTGTAATTATTTTTTATAGTTCTTGAAAAATGTCATAGAGATTGTATTGAATTTATAGAATTTTATGGATAGTGTAGACATTTTAACAATATTAATTCTTCCAATCCATGAGCACAGAGTATTTTTCCATATGTTTGTATTTTCTTCTATTTCTTTTAGTAGTATTTTATAGTTTTAACTGTACAGGTCTTTCATCTTTTTGGTTAAATGTATTTCTAGGTATTTTATTCTTTTTATTAAATGGCATTGTTTTTAAAATTTATTTTTCTGATAGTTCACTATTAGGGTATAGAAATAACTGAATTTTATATATTGATTTTGTATCCTGCAACTCTCCAGAATTCATTTATAGTTCTCATAGTTTTTTGGCAGAGTCTCGAGTTTTCTATACACAGAATCATGTCATCTGAAAATAGTGACAATTTTACTTCTTTCTTTACTATTTGGATGCCTTTTATTTCTTTTTCTTTCTTACTTGGTGTGTTTGAGGTTTCTCGTACTATGTTAAATAAGACTACAGAAAGTGGATATCTTTGCCTTGCTCCTGATATAGAGGGAAAACTTTCAACATTTCACCATTCAGGATGGTGCTTGCTTTGGGTTTACCATTTATATATAGCCTTTATGATGTTGTGGTATATTTCCTTTATCCCTATTTTGTTGAGTTTTTATCATGAATGGATATTGAATTTGGCACATATTTTTCCTGCATCTCTTGAGATGATCATATAATTTTTATCCTTTCTTTTATTAATGCGCTATATCACAGTGATCAATAAGCAGATGCTGAACCATCCTTGGACTCCTAGAATAAATCCCAATTGCTCATGGTGTATAACCCTTTTAATATATTGTTGAGTTTGGTTTGCTAATATTTTGTTGAAGATTTTTGCATCTATCTTCATCAGAGATACTGGCGTATAATTTTCCTTGTAGTGTCCTTGTCTGGTTTTCATATCAGGGTAATGCTGGCCTCATGAAATGAGTTTGGACATGTTCCCTCCTGTTCAATTTTTGGGAAGAGTCTGAGAAGGGTACTGAGAAGGTATTATATTTTTGAATGTTTGGTAGAATTCACTCACTAGTGAAGCTGTCTTCTCTTGGACTTTTGTTTGTTAGGTTTTTGATTACTGATTTGATATCCTTATTAGTAATTGGTCAATTCAGATTTTCTATTTCTTCATGATTCAGTATTGGCAGGTTGTATGTTTTTAACAATTTATCCATTTATTTTATGTTTTCCAGTTTGTTGTCATATGATTTTCATAGTTGTTCCTTATGATCTTTTGTATTTCTATGGTATCCATTATAACTTCTCTTCTTTAATTTCTGAGTTTAATTATTTGAGCCTTTTTTTTTCTTGTTGAGTATAGCTAAAGGTTTTTCAATTTTGTTTATCTTTTCAAAGAATCACCTTTTAGTTTCATTGATCCTTTATATATTTTAAACATTTTTATTTCACTTATTTCTGTTCTGATCTTTTGTGTTTCTTACCTTCTACTAACTTTGGGCTTTGTTCCTTTTTTTCTAGTTCCCTTAAGTGTAAGGTGTAATATTTTCCCTAGATATTTCTGATTTTTTTAGGTAGGCTTGTATTGATATAATCTTCCTCTTAGAACTGCTTTTGCCAAATCTCATAGATTTTGAGTTGCTGTATTTCCATTTTCATTTGTCTCAAGGTATTTTTTTGATTTCCCTTTGGGTTTCTTTGTTGATCCATTGGTTGTTCAGTAGTATGTTATTTAATGTCCATGTATTTGTGATTTTTTCCCAGTTTTCCTTTGTAACTATTTCTAGTTTTATACCACTGTGATCAAAAAGATGCTTGATATGATTTCAATTTTTAAAAATTTATTGAGACTTGTTTTGTGGCCTGATATGTGTTCTATCCTGAAGAATGTTCCATGTGTGCCTGTGAAGAATGTGTATTTTGCTGCTTTTGGATAGATGTTCTGTATATATCTATTAAGTCCATCTGGTCTAATCTGTCACTTAAAGCTTAGGTTTCGTTATTGATTTTCTGTCTGGTTAATCTATCAACTGATGTAAGTAAGGTGTTAAAGTCCCCTACTATTATTGTATTGCCAGTTTCTTCTCTTAGGTCTCTTAATATTTGCTTTATATATTTAGGTGCTCCTATGTTGGATGTGTACATATTCTCACAATATTTTCAAATGCTATATCCTTTTGTTGGATTGATCCCTTTATCATTATGTATTCTCCTTCTTTGTCTTTTGTCACAGTCTTTGCTTTAAAGTTTTGTCTGTGTAAGTATAGATACCCCAGATTTCTTTTCATTTCCATTCACATGGAAACACTTTTTCCATACTTTTACTTTCCCTTGTGTGTTTTTATATCTGAAGTAAATGTCTTAGAGGCAGCATATAGATAGTTGTGATTTTTATCCATTCAGTCACTCTATATCTTTTGGTTAGTGTAGCCCATTTACATTTAAAGTAATTATTGATAGGAATGAACTGATTACAATTTTGTTAAATATTTTCTGGATGTTTTTGTAGTTCTTTTTTGTTCTTTTTTTCTCTTGTTCTTCCCCTGTGATTTGATGAATTTTTTAGTTCAGATTGTTCAGATTCCTATCTCATTATCTTTTGTGTATCTTTGTAGGCTTTTGCTTTGTGGTTATCATGAGTTTTACATATAACTGTCTCTCTTTCTAGATCAGTCTATTTTAAGTTGATAGCAACTTAAATTTGAATGTATTCTAATAACTCTACATTCTTATCCCTCTCCCCCATTTTATGTTTTTGACTTCATATTTTATGTCTGTTATTTTGTGTATCCTTTAACTAATTATTATAATTATAGTTAAAATTTCTAATTTGTCTTTAACCTTCATACTAGCTTTATAAGTGTTTAACTCAGTATCCTTTCTATATATTTACCTTTACCAGTGAGATTTTTACTTTCATATGCTTTCTTATTATGTGTTAGTGTCTTTTCAACTTAAAGAAAGCCCTTTGACATTTTTTGTAAGGCCTACTTAGTGATGATGGACTCCTTTAGCTTTTGCCTACCTGGAAAACATTTGAGCTCTCCTTCAATTCTGAATAATAAACTTGCTGGGTAGAGTATTTTTGGTTGCAAGTTCTTTCCTTTTAACACTTTGAATACATCATACCATTGTCTCCTGGCCTGTAGAGTTACTGCTGAAAAATCAGCTTGACTGTCTTATGGAGGTTCCCTTGTATGTGCTAAGTTGTTCTTCTCTTGCTGCTTTTATGATTCTCTCATCTTTAACTTTTGACATTTTAATTATAATGCGCCCTGGTATGGTTCTCTCTGTGCTTTCTGGACCTAAGTGTCTGGTTCTTTCCTGGGTTAGGGAAGACTTCAGCAATTATTTATTCAAGTAACTTTTCTGCCACTTTCTCTATGTCTTCTCTTTTTGAGACCTCTATAATCCAAATGCTAGTCCACTTAATGTTGTCCCATAGGTTTCTTAAAAGCTATCTTTGTTTTTTTTAATTGTTTTATTTCTTTTTATTGCTCTATTTGTTAAGTTCCATTGCCCTGTATTCTGTGTCTCTAGGCCTTCTATTTCATCTAGTCTGCTGTTGAACTCATCTAGTCTATTTTTCAGTCCAATTGTTGTATTTTTCAGTGTTGTGATTTCTGATTGACACTTTCTTATATTTGCATTGAAGTTCACTGTATTCATCCATTCTTCTCCCAAGTTCAGCATCTTTATGACCATTATTTTGAACTCTTCATCAGGTATATTATTTACTTTTCATTAAGGTCCTTTTTTGGTGACAGTTTGTCTTGTCTTAGTTTGGAGCATATTCCTCTGTCTTCATTTTGCTTAACTTGCTGTACTTGTTTTTATGTATCTGGTGAAGCAGCCTCTCTCAGTCTTGAGGGAGTATACTTATGTAGGAGGTAAATCTTGTTACTTTGTCTCAGTACTTGGTTATCTCTCAAATCTTTGTCCAAGTGGCCTAACTTATTCTTAATAGATTTCAATTGTTGAGGTGTGTCAGGACTTGACAGTGTTCCAAAGGGACAGATCTCAGTGAGCACTCAGATTCAGGCTGATTGGAAGCCAGATTCTCAGGCAGCAGCTTTTAAAATATGCACATATACACAGTACTGTGGGACTGCAATTACAGACTTTGCTGACTGCTAGACCAGAATATCTAGAGGTATCTCTTGGGCAACAGTTGCAAGAATCAGGGCTTCAGATGAGCAGGCACTCCTTTCCGAGAAGTGTCAGCTAGCTATTGTGAGCCCAAGGGAGATGATGTCTCCCTGCTTGTTTCCTTAGAGCACCTCTGTAGCCTTTAAATTTGTGGAAAACCTGAAGCCTGTCCCTCAAGTTGAAGCTCCAAGAAAATTAAATGGGCCTTTCTCGTGTGCAGATTGTGCATGTGTTTCAGTCTGCTGTCTGTGGAGTGCCTGGGGTTGGTATCCTGCCTATAAGAGTCTTATTGATCATTACAGTCCTGTGGGGCCCAGAAGTGCAAGTCCTTCTGGCCATAAGAGCCAGACAATCAGAATATGTTCCCTATGTGGACTATACTTGTCCCCTGGCTTTAGTTTGGCTGCAGGAGAGTACTGATGGTGGGGCATACTTGTGGCTTTAGCGAAGCCCGAGATGGGCCCTGAGGATGGGAGACACCACACCTGTGGTTTTAGCAGTGCTGGAG
The DNA here is from genome assembly GCF_048418805.1 of Vulpes vulpes. Lineage (NCBI taxonomy): Eukaryota > Metazoa > Chordata > Mammalia > Carnivora > Canidae > Vulpes > Vulpes vulpes. Next base: position 82,670,200 of record NC_132789.1, read on the forward strand.
AAGACTGTTGAAGGTGAGGCATGCCCTCAATTTTAGTAAGGTTGTGCCTTTTGTGTCTCCCTACTCTAGCATTGTAAAGGAAGAATGCCAAAAATGGTGCTCTTAGACTTTCTATCTTTGAAGAAAAGCCCAACTGCTTCCTGATCCTCTGTTGGATGCTTTAAAATTAACAATTGAACCAATGGAATGAATGAATCTATATATAAGTCTCTTGAAAAGAGTATCTCAGATCCCCACAGCTCCTTGGGTTCCCTGGATAGAAGCCCAGTTGGTTTTCAAAGCCAAATATTTTGGAGGCTTCATATCTCCAGTGCAGGTACCAAGGGTTGGGTGCCTGATGTGGGGCACAAACCCATCCCTCTTCAGGTAGAGGTTCTGAATCTTAGAGTCCTCCCTGTTGTGTGTTGCTGGGTGAGGATGGGGTTTTGGTAAGACCATATCTCGGCCTCTCCTACCCATGTCAACATGACCCTTTTGTCCCTTGTTGTGGAGGAAGCTCTTTAGTTTTCAGTTCTTTCTCAGCAGGAGTTATTCCATATGTAGTTGTATATTTGGTGTGTCCATAAGAGGAGATGAGTTCATGGTCTTCCTATGCTGTCATCTTGGACTATCGCTCTACCCTTGTTTTTACATTTTAGTTTAGAGTTTTCATTTTAACTGTTTTGGTTTAAAAGAAAAAAAAAACCTCAAGATCTAAAAAACATTCCTCAACTATGAAAATGAGAAAGTCTCGGTCTAAGCATTCATTTGAAAACATATCCTTTTCATATATTTTTCTGAACTGAAGCTGAAGGACAAGTTAATGAATTAAAAGCAATAACCATTTCATTGTCACTTCCAAAGCTTAATTTTTCTTGACCAAATATATGTAATAGGAACCTAAATGCTAATAGGTGGATTTGGATTTTTTTCCTGGTACTTTTGTGAAGATAACAAAGTTTGGAAAATACACAAACTCTATGTTCTTTTCATTAACAGACTACTTCAGAACAGAGGATTATATGCAGGATGACATTTTTAATGACAAATCTAGAGATGAAAAAATTCTTTTGCAAAAATTGAATTTTGAGATGTATGCTGAGATTGTCAATGCAAATATCCAATATTCAGTCCAAATATATGAGTAAATACATAACTTATCGGCAGCAAAATAGTTCCTAGAAATAAGTCTTCCCGGAAAAACAAAACCAATTCTTCCACCAAAACCATAAATCAAATCCTTATAGATTTCAGATGAGGTAGCCTTCCTTTTTAATATATATATATAAAAGTGAATGGATCTATTTAAAATAAAGACAAAGAAAAAATTTAAAATAAGTATCATTTTTTAGGTGATTTATATGTTTGTGGTCACTAAGTGTGTTCTCTAAATCCCAGCATCGGCATTACTCGGAGTTTACTAGAAATGCAGAATCCCACTCTCAGTATAAGTAGTAGTAGCTGCTTGTCTCTGGTTCAGTAGTAAGATTCAGATCATAAGTAAAAATTAAATTTGTTTCCATGGATTCAGTATGTATTTTTGAACTAGGTAATAGGATAAAGTCTTTTTAAAATCTCCAAACCACCTTATGTTCCAGGTATTATTATTCCTGTTGTACAGGTAAGGAAACCAAAGATTGAAGAAGATTGCTCAATATCATACCACCGATAACTGGGTGAGCGGAGATTCACACTCAGGTCAGTTTAGATCCAAATTTATGAGTTAAATGGTCATAACATCTGCATTTACTCTCACTCTCATGAATCCAGAAGAAACTTATTTTTTTTTTAAATTGTTTTTTTATTTATTTATGATAGTCACACAGAGAGAGAGAGAGAGAGATGCAGAGACATAGGCAGAGGGAGAAGCAGGCTCCATGCACCGGGAGCCTGATGTGGGATTCGATCCCGGGTCTCCAGGATCGCGCCCTGGGCCAAAGGCAGGCGCCAAACCGCTGCGCCACCCAGGGATCCCCGCAGAAGAAACTTATAACAAAAAAGCCTCTTATGCATCTGTTTTGTGTCAGGCCAGCAAAGGTTGATTTACTTGACTTTGTGGAGAACTGCTATGGAAAACCTACTTCTTTCTTTCTTCTTTTTTTTTTTTTTTAAGATTTATTTATTAGAGAAATCAAGCGTATGCACAAGAGGGAGAGGGGCAGAAGGTAGCTCCCCACTGAGCAGGGAGACAAATGCAAGTCTTGATCCCAGGACCCCAAGATCATGACCTGAGCCAAAAGGCACATGCCTAACCAACTGAGCCACCGAGGTGCTCCCACCTACTTATTTCTTAATTATTTTTGTCTATTCAATTTCTTGACTTCTAGAGACTGTTTCTAATGCTGCAGTTAAAAAAATTGCCATGTGCCCCAGGGGTCTCCCTGCAGACTACTAATCCGACACCTAGGCCAAGACAACTGAATTTAGACTAGAGAGAAACCTAATCCAGGGGTTTCCATCACACGGGTTGTTGCCTTTTTTTCATTATACTTTGACTCGACCCCTAATGGATTCAGCTTCATAAAGTCAGAAAAAGAGGGAAAGAAAGCAATTTATTCATGTTTCCACTGGAACTCACTGAAGACATGAAATTTCTCTAAAAATGCAAATCATTTGGTACAACACAAGTGAAACTCGGTAGCTAAAGCTCTTAGAGGAAAGCGCTTTCCCAGGGCTAATGTTTTTATGCCCAGTGATTGAATAAATCGATCCATTTATTACAACATCTTTGTTGAAGTTTTTTATTCCTAGGTGAATGTGTCTACGGGTACTGGAGGACTTTTCTTTATCACTAAGAAAATTGATTACACTTGTTAATTTGGCTTTTAATCTTAGATATATCAAAATAAATACCATAAACAAGTGTAGAAGAAATCAATACAGATCTGTTTGATATCAGATTGATCAAAGGAGGATTTAGTAAGACTCTAAGGTGTAAAAACCAATGTACAAACTGAGCCCTTACTTATGTAATGTGACTTTAGACAAGCTCAGTATCTGAAAGAAACTATTTCTGAAAACAGAAATGGTGCACTTTTGTTGCATTAAAGAAAAATCCCCAGGAGGCCTACCTATCCAAGGTATTTAATGTGAACATTTGTTTTTAAAAGATTTCTTGTCTTTTGTCCAGCCATTCTTGTTAATTCACGGGGCACCATATCACAGATGTTTTTTTATGTTACATAAAGCAAAAATTATACTTAACAAGTGTAAGGTTGGTCATAAAAAATAGATAAAACAACACTCTTAAAAGCTCAGATATCACAAGGAAAGGCGATCATTCTTTTCACAGGAGGTGAGGACAATGAGAAATAAAAATCATACACAAAGACTCCTATAATGCTACATAGACCAGCTCTGGGCCCCTATGATGTGTTTTGTAGAACCCCCAAGTAGCAAACCAATTGCTCCAGGAATACTCTTTTGATTAAACATATTTTTTATTTCACTTGTATAATAATGAATGAGACAGATTCATGTTACTCCATTCTCAGAATGATACAGATTTTAAACTGCTTTACCAGGAGTGAGTACAATTTATATTGAACATACATTGTGCATTTCAACTAGTAACCTCTATTAATTTGTAATTCATTCAACAGAAATTCTTTAAGCACCCACTATATGAAAAACACACATTTGTGTGATAGCTGCTGGTGTACAGTTGGCAGCAGTGTTCAAATTAGATGAATTCAGGATACATGGCCAAGGAGGCAGTGTGAGCTCAACTGCAATCATGGCATTAATTCTCTGGAATAGTGCCTGATCTTCAGAGAAGAAATAATTTTACGTACAGTTTCTTAAAACAATTACTTTAGGATAGTCTAAGAGGGGAACAGAGTTTCGAAACAAATGCTAAGACAGTAGCAGCATACATATAAATGCATTTAAATGCTCATCTCAGGAATAATAAGCCTGTTGGGTGTTCAATGGTGGGACTCAGATTATTTGATAGCTTGATTGTTTGGTTGGAAATTTGAAAGGTAGACAATCTCTGTGTTAGAGTATGTCCCCTCAACATGTGCACATTATACAACTGTGCATATGTTTGGACTTACAGATAACCAGAAGTCATTTTTGTAAAACTTTTTGTGGTTTGAATTTAAGTATAGAATCATCATTTCTTTGTAGTGTTCAGGTTATAGACTTTTCTCTTTTGAAAAGTACTATATTCATCCCTGTACCTGTAGTACCTTGCATGATGTCTTAGAGATAGTAGGTACTTAATGTTTCTGAATTTCTGAATGAGTGTTTGTAGCTTACAATTTACTTTTAAAAACATGACATGATAAAATATTGCTTGGCATATATTGGATGACCGGTAAATGTCTGTTGAAAGACAGTGTATGAATATGTCTATTCTTAAAAGATTAGTTGAGAACACAAAAGATATGTAATTCAGACGAACTACTGATTTAAAGTACTAGATAATTAAAAAAATTGTTCAGCAAGATGTATGGACAACTCTTTAGTGAGTGCATAATAAATACTCAGTTTTGAATAACTGGTTTTCCTCTTGAATGTGTTATGTGTTCATCTTGCAAGTAAAGTAGGAAAAGTTGAAACTTGTAGTCACAATTTCTGAAGTGCTTCAGAGAAGAAATGAGATTTTTATGCACAATTGCTTAAAATAATTTAAAACACTTAAGTTTAAAGAAATACTTATTTAATTTTTCCTTGCTGTCTAAATGATAGAAAGTTTCAGCTACACAAATTGTCTTAATTTTCATGGATTCAGTATTTTAAAGAGCAAAGAGACTACTGAGTCTACTTCCCCGTTTCAGTTATGGAACTATAGTATGCATGGTTGCAGAGGGAAGAAGAGAGAAAAAGCAGAGTTGGAGGACTGCTTATCGCTACAACACAAATCATCTCTTTATCTCCTTTGGCTCTTCTGCACTGTGGTTAAGAAAAAAAAAAGTACTATATCTTAAAACCAGACATGTTTTATGTGGAAAGATACTACTTCAGTTATGCTTTAATGAATGGGAAGATGTGAAAAATAACATATATTCAGATAGTAAAAGTTACTGGAAAATGACTACTTTTGTGGCTAATTCCTTTTGGAATAATTAAGTTGAAGAAAAAGATAAAATAAGCTCTTTAGTTATTAGACAATATCAAATTTATGTATGTGTATATATTTATTTATTTATATGTATATCTTTGTAATTGTATACATAACATATACATATATAAATATAAGTGTATTAAAATATACATAATATAAATATAAAATAAACTAAAAATATATTAATTATTCTTGCTTTTTAAAAAAAGATTCTTGCCATTTTTATGTTAACTAGGAAACTGAGAATAAAAAATCAAAACTCGGGATCCCTGGGTGGCGCAGCGGTTTGGCGCCTGCCTTTGGCCCAGGGCGCGATCCTGGAGACCCGGGATCGAATCCCACGTCAGGCTCCCGGTGCATGGAGCCTGCTTCTCCCTCTGCCTGTGTCTCTGCCTCTCTCTCTCTCTCACTGTGTGCCTATCATAAATAAAAAAATAAATAAAATAAAATAAAAAAATTAAAAAAAAAAAATCAAAACTCTAGGGGTGCCTGGGTGGCTCAGCTGGTTGAGCAACCAACTTTTGGTTTTGGCTGGGGTTGTCATCTTGGGGTCCTGGGATGGAGCCTCCTGACTAGCTTTGTGCTCAGGGAGGAGTCTGTTTGAGGTTTCTCTCCTTCTGCTGCTCCCCCTGTTTGCACTCTGTCCACTCTGTAAAATACACAATAAAACCTTTAAAAGAGCATGTCCCCTCAACATGTGCACAATATACAACTGTGCATATATTTGGACTTACAGATAACCAGAAGTCATTTTTGTAAAACTTTTTGTGGTTTGAATTTAAGTATAGAATCATCATTTCTTTGTAGTGTTCAGGTTGTAGCGTTCAAGTTTGTTGACTTCCTTGAGATCTTACAGCATTTTATCATACATACTCAGAGGCAGTAAATTACACATTAACTTGAATAGAGTCCCTTATATCTATACACCTAAACTACATATTTAAGAAATTTCCTTGTGGCAGCTACTGCACCCCAGCCATCTCAGTTATCTCCTACTCTGGCTGACCTGTTTTCTATTTAAAATACTGTTACATAATTACACTTTTCTCTTTGGTGCCTGTTTTCCTACCAAAGGTTGAGTGATACTTTTCATTAAGATGGTATACAAACAACATATTTAGAATGACATTAAAGAGAAGTGATACACTCTATACATTTCACTGATGACTCTATGGAGGCTACTTTTTCCAAACTTTAAAAATATAAAATAAGTGTAGCAAAAGGCTTAAATTTTAGAAAGTAAAGTGAATAGAATATTCTTATTGTGCAGACATTATTGCAGAAGAAGAACTTTATTAAATCCTTTGTGAAAGAGTGAAAAAATAGAAGGCCCTGATATAGACTGTTTGTGTCTCCCCCAAATTCATGTATTAAGTCCTAATGCCAAATGTGAGGGTATTTAGAGGTGAGGCCTCATGAGTAGGATTAGTGTTCTTATAAAAGAAGCCCTCAGGGAGTTCCATAACCCTTCCTACCATATGAGGACAGAGTAAAAAGGATGGCATGCTATGTGCCAGAAAGTGGGCTCTTACCAGACACTGAATCTCCCAGTAAGAATTTTTTTTTAAGATTTTACTTATTTATTTATGAGAGGCAGAGAGAGAGAGGAAGAGACATAGGGAAAGGGAGAAGCAGGCTCCAGGTAAGGAGCCCAATGTGGGACTCAATCCCAGGATCCCAAGATCACGCCCTGAGCCGAAGGCAGACGCTCAACTGCTGAGCCACCCAGGCGTCCCAGAAATTCCTGATTCACTGTACATCCTGTACATCTTTAGTTTAGAAGTTAACTGCCTTTTGAATAGGTGATACATGCATATGATACCTCTTTTTTATTTTTTATTTTTATTTTTTTAATTTTTTTTTAAAATTTTTTATTTATTCATGATAGTCACAGAGAGATAGAGAGAGAGGCAGAGACACAGGCAGAGGGAGAAGCAGGCTCCATGCACCGGGAGCCCGACGTGGGATTCGATCCCGGGTCTCCAGGATCGTGCCCTGGGCCAAAGGCAGGCACCAAACCGCTGCGCCACCCAGGGATCCCTGATACCTCTTTTTTAAAGTTGGACAGTGAAAACTCTAACTGAAAGCTTTGATCCTCCCCAGCTACTTCCTTCCCTAGAGGCAATTACTGTTTCTGTTTCTTGGGTATCCTTTTAGAAGCATTCTATGCATATGTAAAAGGATAAAAATATATATATATATATTCACATAGAAATATATAATACATATTTATGTCTTGTTTATACACAAATGTTGCCATACTGCACACATTATTTCTGTGCTTTTAAAGAAACAGTTTATATAGGATATCATTCTCTTCCTCTCTCTCTCTCTCTCTCTCTCTCTTTCTCTCTCTGTATTTTTAAACATGGACTTTATTTTTTTAGAGCAGTTTTGGGTCTACAGCAAAACTGAGAGGAGAGTACCGAGTTCCCATGTACCCTATACCGTTATACGCTCACAGCCTCTCCCACTATTAACATATCCTTTTTTTTTTTTTTTTTTGAGATTTTATTTATTCATTCAGGAGAGGCAGAGACACAGGCAGAGGGAGAAGCAGGCTCCATGCAGGGAGCCCGACGTGGGACTTGATCCCGGGTCTACAGAATCACACCCTGGGCCAAATGCTGGCGCCAAACCACTGAGCCACCCGGGCTGCCCTATTAACATATCCTATCAGAGTGGTACATTTGTTATAATCAATGAGTTTACATTTATACTTCATTATTACCGGAGTCCATAGGTTATGTTAGGATTCACTCTTGGTATTGTATATTCTATGGGTTTGGACAAGTACATAATGACATGTAATATTGTAATATTATACAGAATATTGTATTGTATATTGTACAATTGTACACTATTGTAATATTATACAGAATAGTTTCTCCTCCCTAAAAATCCTCTGTGCTCCTCCCTCCTTCAACCCTGAACCATGGCAAACATTCATTGTTTGTTTGGTTTTCTTTTACTGTCTTCATAGTTTTGGCCTTTTCCAAAATGTCATAGAGTAGAAATCATACAGTATATAAATTTTCCAGATTGGGTTCTTTCACTTAATAATATGCATTTAAGGTTTCTCCATGTCTTTTCATGGCTTGATAGCTCAAATAAGAAGTGTGATGGTTGGATGGTAGGATAAAATTATGTTTAATTTGTACCATTCTGCAGACCCACTAGCAATAAATGAGAGTTCCTATCGCTCCACATTCTTTTTTTTTTTTTTTAAAGATGTTATTTATTTATTCATGAGAGACACAGAGAGAGAGAGAGAGGCAGTGACACAGGCAGAGGGAGAAGCAGGTTCCATGCAGGGAGCCCAACGTAGGACTTGATCCCGGGTCTCCAGGATGATGCCCTGGGCTGAAGGCAGCGCTAAACCACTGAGCCACCTGGGCTGCCTTGCTCCACATTTTTGTCAGCATTTGGTGTCATCATGTTCCAGAATTTGGCCATCCTAATATGTGTATATTAGTATTTTGTTGTTTAAACTTGCAATTCCCTAATGACGTATGATGTGGAGCATCTTCTTAAATGCTTATTTGCCACTTGAATCTTCTTTGGTGAGGTCTCTGTCCAGATCTTTGTCCCATTTAAACAATCAGGTTTGTGTTTTTTTTTTTTTAAGGTTGTTTGTGTTCTTACTGTTGGGTTTTAAGAGTTTTTTTTTTTTTTTTAGTATATTTTTGATAGCAGTCTTTTATCAAAAGTGTTAGATATTTTCTCCTAGTTTGTGACTAATCTTCTCATTCTCTTGATTATTTTAATACAAATGGAGTTGACTCATTTATTGATAGTGGTCGAATAATATTCCGCATATGGATGTACCACAATTTAATCAGTCACTAAATGTCTTGTTGGACATTTAAATTGTTTGTAATCTTTCATTATTACAATACTATAAATCAACTCTTAAACATTAGCTCTTCCTTCATCCTGGATTGTTCTCTCCCTGAGAGATGCTTATGGCTCACTCCCACACTTCATCTAGGTCTCTCCTAAAATGTTGCCTCCTCTGAAAGGTCTTCTTTTCTATTCTTCCTAAAGTAGAACTGTCCCATTCCATCTCTTTCTCTATATCTAATCTATATCTAGATATCTTAATGTAAAATTTATATATGATACATTTTACTACTCTTTATATTATATTATATTATACTATATATTATATTATATCATGTTATGTTATATATTTATTTTTTTAGTTGTCTAGATTCCCCTCTATGAAGGCAGAGATTTTGTTTTGTTTGGTATTGTTTGTAACTAGTGTCTCTGGCAATGCTTTGCACATAGGGATCATAGAGATATTTAGTAAATCGTTGAATGAGTGAATGAATGAATGGATGATAGTGTGGTCTATCTGTTGGATAAATATAGAATTACTGAGTCAAAGCTTTTTGCATTTTAAATTTCTATATTGCTAAACTACTTTTCCTAGATATTATATCTATTCTTTCACTAGTAATATGTGAGAGATCCTATATCATTATATACTCACCAACATACTGCATTATCAAACTTGCCAATATGATAGCTGAAAAATTGCTTCTTATAGTTTCAATTCACATTTTTGTTATTATGAATATATTTTAGCACCTGTGACATTAAAATTTACCTTTTAGTAAATTCTCCATATACTTTCCCATTAAAATAAAAAATGAGTTGTTGGCCTTATACCTATTGATTTATGAGGCCTTTATATGTAAAATAAATGAGCCCTTTATGAAATTTGCACATTTTTTCTAAGCTCATTTTTAAATTTTTTGTTTATGGTATTTCTGTCAAGCAGAAGTGTTTTATTTTTATAAAGGCATGTTGTCATATTTTTCTCTTTTGGTTGTAGAGTTGGGTTGGTTGCCCTGTGATCTTAGGTCTCTTATGGGTTCAAGAAAAGTTTGTTTTGTAGATTTTCTAATTTTTTGTTTTTGTTGCAGTAAGGGTGAGAACGACATTCTTTTCAGCTTTCTACATTTATACAGAACCTAGAAGACTACTGAATTTTACATATCAATATTGTACTTAGCCATCTTACCAAATCTCTTATTATAAGATTTTTCATTTGCTTTTCCTTGCTATTTCAATTCAGTAATTTTTATCTATGTAAATAAGTGTACATTCTTTTTATCCTTATCCAGTTCTTTTATATCTTCTTCCTTTATAAGAATGTTAAATGATAGTAGTGATTATAGGACTCTGTTTTATTATTGTATTTAATGGAATCATTCCTATCATAGATGATGAATTTTATTAAATGTATTATAGCATCCATTGAGATGATCATGTGATCTTTTTCTTTCCAATTGTTCTTTCATTCAACAAATATTTGTTGAGTGCCCAAGATGTGTCTATGTTCTAAGTTTTGGTGATACAATACTGGGGAAATAAAACAAAGAATCCTGTTCTTGTGGAGCTTGTAATTCTTGTGGTTAAATAGATAGTATTAAAAAAGTAAAACATGGTATGCCAGATAATACATGCTATGGAGGAAAGGGTATATACATATAGGGAATATATATATTTGTATGGGGCTGGTTTGCAACTTTAAAAAGTCTGATATTTGGAGAAAATTCCAAGGGAATTAAGCCAGGGACTATCTGGAAAAACAACACAAGCAAAAGGAACAGCAAGTACAAAGGTTCTGAGGTGGAAGTGTATCTGGTATGTTCCAGGAACAGAAAGAGGACCTGTGTGGGAAAAAGACTATAAGTAAGGGTCAGGGAGAGGATACTAGGAATGACTATCAGAGAAGTAATTGAGGGCCAAGTTATGCAGGGCCTCGAGTCCATTGTGAATGTGTTAGCTTTACTCCATGTGAAATGGGAAATAATTTGGGGGGAAATCTCGAGAAGTGACATAATCTAACTTGTATTTTAAAAGGATTACCCTGAGTACTGTGTTGAGAATAGACTGTATGGGGAGCTACTTCAATAGTCCAAGTAAGGTATCTGGTGGTTTGAACCATGATGGTAGTAGTGGAAACAGTAAGAAGTTCCATTATACTGGATATATTTTCAAGGAACAGCTGGCAAGATTTGTTGGTAGATTTGATATGGGGAGTGAAGAGATTAGGGATGACACTCAGCTTTTAAATTTGTGTAAAGGAAGGGGGAAGCTCACATTAATTTAGACTGAATGCCTGGGGGAGCTCCATTCAGGCCCATTTGAGATGAGTGATGAAACTATGATTCTGGACACCTAAGTCTGAGATGTCTATTAGATATCCAAGTGAAGATGTCACAAATGAATTTGTGTATATGAGTCTAGAATTCAAGGGAGAGCTCCAGGCTGTATATATAAATTTGAGAATCATTAGTGAATAGGTGATATTTAAGGCCATGCAATTGGTTGAGATTAATAAAAGAATGAGTGCAAATAGAAGAGAGAAGAAACTGAAGTTTGGGCCATGGGTCGCTGTAACATTTAAATATCAGGAAGATTAAGTGGAACCAGGAAAGGAGATTGAGGAGGAGTAGCCAGTGACAAAGGAGAAACTAGTATGGTAAGCAAACTGAAACTAATGTTTAAATAAGGAGAGAGTGATCAACTTTGTTCAGTGTTGCTGAGAGGTCCAATAAGATGGGGAGGATGGGAAAATGACTATTGGATTTGGAATGTGAAAGTCATCAGTGAGTTTGAGAAGAGCAATCTTGATAGAAGATGGGACTAGAAACCTGATGTGAGTGGGCTCAGGAGAGAATGGGAAGAGAGTAATTAGAAGAGCTAAGATAGATGATTATTATAGCGTTGCTATGAGGTGAAACAGAAAAATGGGACAGTAAATGATGGGGACTGTGAGGTCAAAAGAAAATTTTTGAGGATCAGAGAAATTACAACATAAACTACATGTGATAAGAATGAGCTACAGACCATTTGATTTAGAGAAAGGGGAGAATTGCTGGAGGTAACGGCTTTGAGAATATGAGAATGGATGAGCTATATTTTATAGGTGGAGAGACAGTCTTTTGTAACAGGAGAGAATGTATATTGAGCATATAGGTAGGTGGGTGAATAGATGTTGGGATGATACTTTATTGAAGTTCTCTTTTGATTGTTTTTTGGTGAAATAGGTAGGAGGGTCATCAATTGAGAGTGACGATGGGGGAGGAAGTGTTGGGGTTTTGAGTAAAGAGGACAAAATATAAAATAGTTGGCTGGGAAAAGTGAAGGGAGAATGAACTATGGGATGCAGGGACTGGGGCTAGCATCAAGGATTCATTTCAGGTCAGTGACCATGATCACTTAAAATGGTATTAGTTAGCATGGCTGTATGCTTTTGCAGCAACATTCAGTTGTATGGACGAAAATACGAAGTAGACAGTGAGCTGAATTTAGTTAGTGTTATGATTTTGGTTTTACAAGCAGGTATGAAGAAGAAAGAGGGGGCAAGGGTTAGGCCACAAACTTTAAGCTGCTGTAGACAGAATGATTTCTTGTATCAATTTCTTTCTGGAATATTTCAGAGAATTTGTATGTTTTACTGAATACTGAATTGCATTATAGGAGATAAGTTGGTAATTTGGGAAAACAGGTAAAAGTAGTAGTATTATTCCCCAGGGAGAATCAAAGCTTAAAATATAAAGATGTTATTATTTTTTTTTAAAGGAATCTACTAGTGCCAAGTTGAAAGCAAGCACAGGAAATTCTGACACTTGGATCAAAGTTAAAGCTGACGTTCCTGGGAACTTAATAAGATTAATAGTCACGATCTGGTCTATCTTGCTTTTAGCCATTGACATCTTATAAGTATGTGTGGTACTATCTGCTACACTAATGGTGAATTGTTCTTGCAAATAAAATAAATGTTCAGCTGACATGAGTAGTATACTTTATACAAATTCTATGAGTGGTGTTCGAAGAAATAAGGTTTTGAAACCAAAAAATCCTTAAATTCACATTTTTTTAAATAAATTTATTTTTTTTGGTGTTCAATTTACCAACATACAGAATAACACCCAGTGCTGGGATCCCTGGGTGGCACAGCGGTTTGGCGCCTGCCTTTGGCCCAGGGCACGAACCTGGGGCCCTGGGATCAAATCCCACATCGGGCTCCCGGTGCATGGAGCCTGCTTCTCCCTCTGCCTGTGTCTCTGCCTCTCTCTCTCTCTCTCTCTCTCTGTGTGACTATCATAAATAAATAAAAATTTATAAAAAAAAAAACACCCAGTGCTCATCCTGTCAAGGGCCCCCCAACCTGTGCCCCTCACCCATTCACCCCCACCCCCTGCCCTCCTCCCCTTCCACCACCCCTAGTTCGTTTCCCAGAGTTAGGAGTCTTTATGTTCTGTCTCCCTTCCTGATATTTCCCACACATTTCTTCTCCCTTCCCTTATATTCCCTTTCACTATTATTTATATTCCCCAAATGAATGAGAACATATAATGTTTGTCCTTCTCCGATTGACTTACTTCACTCAGCATAATACCCTCCAGTTCCATCCATGTTGAAGCAAATGGTGGGTATTTGTCATTTCTAATGGCTGAGGAATATTCCATTGTATACATAGACCACATCTTCTTTATCCATTCATCTTTCGATGGACACCGAGGCTCCTTCCACAGTTTGGCTATTGTGGACATTGCTGCTAGAAACATCGGGGTGCAGGTGTCCCAGCGTTTCATTGCATCTGAATCTTTGGGGTAAATCCCCAACAGTGCAATTGCTGGGTCGTAGGGCAGGTCTATTTTTAACTCTTTGAGGACCCTCCACACAGTTTTCCAGAGTGGCTGCACCAGTTCACATTCCCACCAACAGTGTAAGAGGGTTCCCTTTTCTCCACATCCTCTCCAACATTTGTGGTTTCCTGCCTTGTTAATTTTCCCCATTCTCACTGGTGTGAGGTGGTATCTCATTGTGGTTTTGATTTGTATTTCCCTGATGGCAAGTGATGCAGAGCATTTTCTCATGTGCGTGTTGGCCATGTCTATGTCTTCCTCTGTGAGATTTCTCTTCATGTCTTTTGCCCATTTCATGATTGGATTGTTTGTTTCTTTGCTGTTGAGTTTAATAAGTTCTTTATAGATCTTGGAAACTAGCCCTTTATCTGATACCTCATTTGCAAATATCTTCTCCCATTCTGTAGGTTGTCTTTTAGTTTTGTTGACTGTATCCTTTGCTATGCAAAAGCTTCTTATCTTGATGAAGTCCCAATAGTTCATTTTTGCTTTTGTTTCTTTTGCCTTCGTGGATGTATCTTGCAAGAAGTTACGGTGGCTGAGTTCAAAAAGGGTGTTGCCTGTGTTCTCCTCTAGGATTTTGATGGACTCTTGTCTCACATTTAGATCAGTCATCCATTTTGGGTTTATCTTTGTGTATGGTGAAAGAGTGTGGTCTAGTTTCATTCTTCTGAATGTGGATGTCCAATTTTCCCAACACCATTTATTGAAGAGACTGTCTTTCTTCCCGTGGATAGTCTTTCCTCCTTTATCGAATATTAGTTGACCATAAGGTTGAGGGTCCACTTCTGGGTTCTCTCTTCTGTTCCATTGATCTATGTGTCTGTTTTTGTGCCAGTACCACACTGTCTTGATGACCACAGCTTTGTAGTACAACCTGAAATCTGGCATTGTGATGCCCCCAGATATGGTTTTCTTTTTTCTTTTTTTTCTTTTTTCTTTTTTTACTTATGATAGTCACACACAGAGAGAGAGAGAGAGGCAGAGACACAGGCAGAGGGAGAAGCAGGCTCCATGCACCAGGAGCCCGACGTGGGATTCCATCCTGGGTCTCCAGGATCGCGCCCTGGGCCAAATGCAGGCGCTAAACCGCTGTGCCATCCAGGGATCCCTGGTTTTCTTTTTAAAAATTCCCCTGGCTATTCGGGGGTCTTTTCAGATTCCACACAAATCTTAAGATGATTTGTTCCAACTCTCTGAGGAAAGTCCATGGTATTTTGATAGGGATTGCATTAAACGTGTAAATTGCCCTGGGTAACATTGACATTTTCACGATATTAATTCTGCCAATCCATGAGCATGGAATATTTTTCCATCTCTTTGTGTCTTCCTCAATTTCTTTCAGAAGTGTTCTATAGTTTTTAGGGTATAGATCCTTTACCTCCTTGGTTAGGTTTATTCCTAAGTATCTTATGCTTTTGGGTGCAATTGTAAATGGGATTAGCTCCTTAATTTCTCTTTCTTCAGTCTCATTGTTAGTGTAGAGAAATGCCACTGATTTCTGGGCATTGATTTTGTATCCTGCCATGCTACCAAATTGCTGTATGAGTTCTAGCAATCTTAGGGTGGAGACTTTTGGGTTTTCTATGTAGAGTATCATGTCATCGGCGAAGAGGGAGAGTTCGACTTCTTCTTTGCCAATTTGAATGCCTTTTCTTTCTTTTTGTTGCCTGATTGCTGAGGCTAGGACTTCTAGTACTATGTTGAATAGCAGTGGTGAGAGTGGACATTCCTGTCTTGTTCCTGATCTTAGCGGAAAGGCTCCCAGTGCTTCCCCATTGAGAATGATATTTGCTGTGGGCTTTTCGTACATGGCTTTTAAGATGTCGAGGAAAGTTCCCTCTATCCTAACACTCTGAAGAGTTTTGATCAGGAATGGATGCTGTATTTTGTCAAATGCTTTCTCTGCATCTAATGAGAGGATCATATGGTTCTTGGTTTTTCTCTTGCTGATATGATGAATCACATTGATTGTTTTACGAGTGTTGAACCAGTCTTGTGTCCCGGGGATAAATCCTACTTGGTCATGGTGAATAATTTTCTTAATGTACTGTTGGATCCTATTGTCTAGTATCTTGTTGAGAATTTTTGCATCCATGTTCATCAGGGATATTGGTCTGTAATTCTCCTTTTTGGTGGGGTCTTTGTCTGGTTTTGGAATTAAGCTGATGCTGGCCTCATAGAACGAATTCGGAAGTACTCTGTCTCTTTCTATCTTTCCAAACAGCTTTAGTAGAATAGGTATGGTTTCTTCTTTAAACGTTTGATAAAATTCCCCTGGGAAGCCATCTGCCCCTGGACTTTTGTGTCTTGGGAGGTTTTTGATGACTGCTTCAATTTCCTCCCTGGTTATTGGCCTGTTCAGGTTTTCTATTTCTTCCTGTTCCAGTTTTGGTAGTTTGTGGCTTTCCAGGAATTGTCCATTTCTTCTAGATTGCCTAGTTTATTGGCATATAGCTGTTCATAATATGTTTTTAAAATCGTTTGTATTTCCTTGGTGTTGGTAGTGATCTCTCCTTTCTCATTCATGATTTTATTAATTTGAGTCTTCTCTCTCTTCTTTTTAATAAGGCTGGCTAATGGTTTATCTATCTTATTAATTCTTTCAAAGAACCAACTCCTGGTTCTGTTGATCTGTTCCACAGTTCTTCTGGTCTCGATTTCGTTGAGTTCTGCTCGAATCTTTAACTCTCTTCTTCTGCTGGGTGTAGGATCTATATGCTGTTTTTTCTCTAGCTCCTTTATGTGTAAGGTGAGCTTTTGTATTTGAGTTCTTTCCAGTTTTTGAATGGATGCTTGTATTGCGATGTATTTCCCCCTTAGAACTGCTTTTGCTGCATCCCAAAGATTTTGAACGGTTGTATCTTCATTCTCATTAGTTTCCATGAATCTTTTTAATTCTTCCTTAATTTCCTGGTTGACCCTTTCATCTTTTAGCAGGATGGTCCTTAACCTCCACGTGTTTGAGGTCCTTCCAAACTTCTTGTTGTGATTTAGTTCTAATTTCAAGGCATTATGGTCTGAGAATATGCAGTGGACGATCCCAATCTTTTGGTATCAGTTCAGACCCGATTTGTGACCCGGTATGTGGTCTATTCTGGAGAAAGTTCCATGTGCACTTGAGAAGAATGTGTATTCAGTTAAGTTTGGATGTAAAGTTCTGTAGATATCTGTGGAATCCATCTGGTCCAGTGTATCATTTAAAGCTCTCGTTTCTTTCGATATGTTGTGCTTAGAAGACCTATCGAGTATAGAAAGAGCTAGATTGAAGTTACCAAGTATAAGTATATTATTATTTAAGTATTTCTTCACTTTGGTTATTAATTGATTTATATATTTGGCAGCTCCCACATTCGGGGCATATATATTGAGGATTGTTAAGTCCTCTTGTTGGATAGATCTTTTGAGTATGAGATAGTGTCCCTCTTCCTCTCTCACTACAGTCTTCGGGGTAAATTTTAGTTTATCTGATATAAAGATGGCTACCCCTGCTTTCTTTTGAGGACCATTCGAATGGTAAATTGTTCTCCAGCCTTTTATTTTCAGGATGTAGGTGTCCTTCTGTCTAAAATGAGTCTCTTGTAGACAGCAAATAGATGGGTCCTGCTTTTTTATCCAGTCTGACACCCTGCGCTTTTTGATGGGGTCATTAAGCCCGTTCACGTTCAGAGTTACTATTGAGAGATATAAGTTTAGTGTCATCATTATATTTATTCAGTCCTTGTTTTTATGGATTGTTCCACTGAACTTCTTATTAAAGGGGAATTTTAAGAGTCCCCCTTAAAATTTCTTGCAGAGCTGGTTTGGAGGTCACATATTCTTTCAGTTGCCTGTCTTGGAAGCTCTTTATCTCTCCTTCCATTCTGAATGAGAGCCTTGCTGGATAAAGTATTCTTGGTTGCATGTTCTTCTCATTTAGGACCCTGAATATATCCTGCCAGCCCTTTCTGGCCTGCCAGGTCTCTGTGGAGAGGTCTGCTGTTACCCTAATACTCCTCCCCATAACAGTCAGGGATTTCTTGTCTCTTGCTGCTTTAAGGATCTTCTCTTTATCTTTGGAATTTGCAGGCTTCACTATTAAATGTTGAGGTGTTGAACGGTTTTTATTGATTTTAGGGGGGGATCTCTCTATTTCCTGGATCTGAATGCCTGTTTCCCTTCCCAGATTAGGAAAGTTTTCAGCTAGGATTTGTTCAAATACATATTCTGGCCCTCTGTCCCTTTCGGCGCCCTCGGGAACCCCAATTAAATGTAGGTTTTTTAAAAAAAATAAATGTAGGTTTTTCTTCCTCAGCCTGTCGTTTATTTCCCTTAATCTATCTTCATGGTCTTTTAATTGTTTGTCTGTTTTTTCCTCAGTTTCCCTCTTTGCCGTCAACTTATCTTCTATGTCACTTACTCGTTCATCCACCTCGTTAACCTTCGTCGTTAGGACTTCTAGTTTGGATTGCATCTCATTCAATTGATTTTTAATTTCTGCCTGATTAGCTCTAAATTCTGCAGTCATGAAGTCTCTTGAGTCCTTTATGCTTTTTTCTAGAGCCACCAGTAGCTGTATAATAGTGCTTCTGAATTGGCTTTCTGACATTGAATTGTAATCCAGATTTTGTAACTCTGTGGGAGAGAGGACTGTTTCTGATTCTTTCTTTTGAGGTGAGGTTTTTCCTTCTAGTCATTTTGCTCAGTGCAGAGTGGCCAAAAACAAGTTGTATTGGGAAAAGGAGAAAAAGAGAGGAGAGAAAGAAGGAAAGAAAAGAGAAAAAGAAAAAAGAAAAAAGGAAGAAAAAAAGAAAAAAGAGAAGAAAAAGAGAAAGAAAAAGAAAGAAAGGGGAAAAAAGGGTGGGGGGAGGAAACAAATCAAAAAGAAAAAAAAAGAAAAAAAAAAAAAAACCACGGGGATGTATCTTCTGATTCTGTATACTTTAAGTCCCTTAACTTCTCCTGAAACTGGTCCGTGTCGCTGGTCTTCTGGGGGAGGGGCCTGCTGTGCTGATTCTCAGGTGTTAGCACTTGGGGGAGCTGCTCTGCCCCTGCTTGGTGCAGGGCTCAGTGGGGGTTGTTTACCCCGTGAGGCCCCAGGAGGAACAACCGCAGTGGCTACGGCAGCTCTGGAGCCCTGGACTCAGCCCCCGCAGTAACTACAGAGCTCTCGTTTGCAGGGTCTGGATGCTCCGGGGCGGGGCCGGTGATCTGCTCAGCTGGGGCAGGAGCGTCCTTGCTGTCCTGGGCCCACCCGGCCTCTGCCTGTCCCGGGGGGAGGCCGGATCCTGGGCTGTGTCCCGGCGCCCTGTGCTCCGGGGCCTGCGCTGTTGGATTCGCGCTCCCGCCCTGCAGCCCCCTCCGCGGAGCCGCCGCCCGAGCCCCTCCGAGCTGCTCCGGGTTCTGCTGTGCGCGCTGCAGCCCTTAGGGAGCTCGGCGCACTCTCCCGGGGCGCAGGTGCCTGTTAGTGTCCCAGGGAGCCCGAGGGCATCCCCGCCCTCCTGGGTCCTGCTCCAACTCCCTGCAGGCCCCTTTCCGCCCAGGAAGGTTGGTGCAGCTCCTGCTCCTCCGGGACGGGGCTCTCCTGTCCTGGGGACACTCGCCCCGGCCTCAGCCCGGCTCCTCGTGGGGCCCCTCCCCCTTGGAGGCCTTTTGTTCCTTTATTTCTTTTTTCCCGTCTTCCTACCTTGATAGAAGCGCGGACTCTTCTCACTGTAGCATTCCAGCTCTTCTCTCTTTAAATCTCAGGCCGAATTCGTAGATTTTCAGGATAATTTGAAGGTTATCTAGGTAATTTGGTGGGGACAGGTGATTTGGGGACCCTACTCTTCCGCCTTCTTGCCCCTCCTCTCAAATTCACATTTTGATATGTGATTCTGAGAAGTGCTATTAAACTGCAAGGAGATTAGAATATTATGTTATTTGAATATTTATTTAGCAATGTTTGGTGACATTTTCTGGTGTTTGAATATTTACTGTAGGCAATAATAGTTCTTTGTTAATTTTACTCAACCCAATATTTCTTTAGATATCTATATTTTTTAGAGTATAGACTCTTTTTTTTAAAAGAATTTACTTATTTATTTACTTATAGAACATGAGTGGGGGGTGGGCAGAGAGAGAGGAAGAGAGAGAATCTCAAGTAGGGTATGAAGACTTATTTTACAAATAAGTTATGATTTGGGGAATTCCTAGAAATTTTATTTCTCATTCTCAAATCCCAACAATCAATGTGTGCTGGGAATTTGGGAACACTAGACAGAATTATGGACATGAGGGAACTGAAGAAAAATGGAAAGGTGGTAGGACCAACTGATGATATAGGTCCTATTAAAAGCCTCTTTATTTTATGAAGCAAACTGGAAGGCCAGAAAATAAGAGGATGCTTGAAATTGACTTTGTGAAGGGCAGTGCAGTTATTGCTATTGGCAGGTCTAGGTTTAACTATGAGGATGAGAAGGTAGGATAAGGTGGAAGACAAGGCCATTGAAGGAGAAGAGGCCTAGAAAGTTAAAGAGGAAAATGTTTGAGGATCAGTGTGTGGATACTGAAATTACCAAAAATGAACAGGCATAGGGATGGAGGGACAATGAACCAGGAGCTAAAAGCTTCAGTGAATGATAGGAGAGACATGGAGATAGACAATTGGAAACCAGAAGAGGTTGAACAGTAAAGTTTCCTTACTTGAGACTTTCTAGGGTTTTAGCCAGCAAGAAGGGGCAATATGGCCAAGGCTATGTGTCATTTTGTGGGTCCAATGAGCCCGAGGCTATGGGTAAGAAAACTGCCATCACTTGAGAGTGATGTCCTTGGGGAACAGTCAGGTTTGGGTTTGCATGAGGCAGCAAAGGGAGTGTTGAGAGAAATGGTGGAGGATATAGCTTTTCTAACTGTGAATTTCTGATGGCTTACTGAAGGATTTCAGTAATTGAAGAGCGTTGAGAGATGAAATTGGAAAAAGGGTATGTAGAAAACCTTATGGAAATAAAAGTCTTGGGAGATCAGGGATTTTTGTCGTCCCTGCTATAGAGAGTACAGTGAGATTACTCCTGACAGCCACAGGCAGACAGTAGGGACAAAGTTGGCAGTGTCATAAGGTGAAGCAAGAGTAGGAGTTCTGCCTGGAGCTCCTGTCAATTTTGATGTGGAGGCAGAAGCAAAGTGATATTTTCCAGAACACCTGGATGTCTAGTTGAGTAGGAGGAACCTGAAGTCCATCTTAACTCCTGCAGGGGAAGGATGGACTTACTCCAATTGCAGTGAGTTGTATCAACAGATTTTCTAATATTGGACTGTCTTTACGCTCTTAATACAAACCTCAATTGGCCATGAAGTGTTCTTCTTTTAAATTGTCTACTTGATTCTATTTATTCAAAATTTTTTATCGTTTGTGAGATTGGTCTATAATTCTTTTTTTTCTATAATTCTTTTTTAATGCTTTGTCAAATTTCTGTATTAAATTTGATGTTAGTTTCATAAAAAAAAATTGTATCCTTACTTCCCCACCCCACCCCCAATCTTGAAAAGTTTAAACACAACTGGCATTTTCTATCCCTTAAAAGTCTGGTAGAATTCAACTGTGAAAGTTTTTTATATATTAAGGTTTAAAATATTGTTATTACTTGTTTTAATTATACCAGATTATTGGGAAAGAGGATCCATGGTTTGTCTTTGTAGATTTAGCACCTAACTAAGTGTCTGAAATGGACACTATTGTTATCATCAACATTACAAATTGTGATTCATACATCAAGAAAAAAAAGTATAAGTTAAAATATCCTAATATGGGATCCCTGGGTGGCTCAGTGGTTGAGCACCTGCCTTCGCCCCAGGGCATGATCCTGGAGTCCGGGGATTGAGTCCCACATCGGGCTCCTGCATGGAGCCTGCTTCTCCCTCTGCCTGTGTCTCTGCCTCTCTCTGTGTGTCTCTCATGAATAAATAAATAAAATTTCAAAAATATCTTAATATAAAGACTTTTATTAACCATTCCTTTCTGTTTTCCAGGCTTTCACCTTAAGTTAGCCTCTATTACCTTACCATAGCAGCCTTCTAACTGGTCTTCCTGGCTTCTTTCTTTCTCTTCTTCAATATCCATCTTATATTCTGCTCCCAGGTTAATCTTCTGAAAGGGTTGCTTTGCGAATTCAACTTTTTTCATAAAAACCTTGAAAGTTTCCCAGTGATTAAAACACAAGCTCAAAACTTTTCAGTGCTGTCCACCTTAGTGCAGCTCACCTTCATTTTCAAGTTTCCCCCACAAAATCAGTATTCTCTGGTAAGTTTTTTTTTTTTCCATTCCCCACAGAATTTGGAGTTTTTTTTTTTTTTATTCTGTCCTTTGTTCATTCTGTTCCACTAATCTCGACCTTTTCTTACATTCCCCTGACCAAAGGATCCTGTTTATCCTTTAAGGTCAACCCATCCATGAATCCATCCATAAAGACAGAATTCTCTCTCATTGTCCTTTAAAACACTTATGTGTATGTACCTTGTATCCTGTATTAAAATGAAAACTTCTTGAAGGCAAGGATCCTAACTTATAGATCTTTAGAATGCTTATAGTATTTAGTCAATAATTAATTTTCAAAGAAACAAATGAAATATCTTGAAGTAATGATTTTTTGTTTTGTTTTTGTTGAAGTAATGATTTATTCTTATAATTTATAGTAAATTCCAAACATTTTAATTTAGCATGGATTATAAATACTATGGATTTTAGCTTCATATTCTGCTCAATACAATGAATATTTGGATGAAATATTATACATATGTTTATATACCTTTGTAAGTATGATATATATATCACAATTATATAAATTCATGAGTTTATATGAAGTAATGACAGTCATTGATCTAATTTCAAACTTATTTTTCCTTAAAAAAATAATTGATACTTAATGGACTTTAAAAAGCATATTCAAAAATATTGTTAGACCTATTATTTAAATAGAATTTACATACTTATCCTACTTTATGATAGTGTATCTAACTATAGAAATGGGTGACTTATTGTTTAGATGTCTCCTAGACATTTACTTCTGTCTAGGAGATCCCTGGAGTCTCTTTTTACCATATCAGTGAAATAGTCTTAAAAAATCAGATATGAATATTCACAAAACTGTCTAGCTTAAACTGTAGCCCAAATAGTATCCAATGACTTGTAGTGTTTCTTCATTGTTTTAAGGAGAAAACAATAGAGCAAGTTTTTTCTAATAAATGCAAATATTAAATAACTGAGAAGAAATGTTAGACTATTGGCCAAAGGAAATCTATGAACTTTTATTTTTTTAAAGATTTTATTTATTTATTCATTCCTGAGAGACAGAGAGACAGGTAGAGACATAGCAGAGGGAGAGGGAGCCTGATGGAGGACTCGATTCAGGAACCCCTGGATGGCGCCCTGAGCCAAAGACAGACACTCAACCGCTGAGCCACCAGATGTCCCTAGCTATGTACTTTTAAATTCCAGCATCTCTTTCAGTGAAGTGATTGGTCGATTAATGATATTTTTCTTTGATTTCTCTATTATTATTGGACTTCTTCAAAATTACCAATTTTGAACACATTTAAGTTACAGATTTTTGCTTTAAAATGCCTTAGAAAACACAAACATGTAATTTTCACTTTCCAGATTTAAGTAAAATAAATATGAATTTCCAATAATATTTATAGCCTATTACATTAGCTGGATAACTAGATTGTATAAGCAGTTCATTCATATTACAGGATGAAGATTTTGAGAAAAATTGAAAAAGGTGGACATGTCTTAGAATTCAGGACAAAAAAAAATTAATTTTAAGGTTTGACTTCAGTAAAAATCCCGGATACTAGGAGAAGGTACTAAGGGAAATTTTGGACTTTAACTCAACAGAGTTTCATTAGTAAAGAATAATCTCAGTGTTATTTGCTAAAATTCAGGCAATGACCTTTCAACTTTTTTTTTTCTTTTTGTTATATATATATTTTTTATTGAAGTTCAATTTGCCAACATATAGTATAACACCCCGTGCACATCCCATCAAGTGCCCTCCTCAGTGCCCGGCCTTTCAACTTTTTACCTTGCACAAGGTAGGCAAAAATGAGAATTTGTTTTGCTGTTTGGCTGAATGAGTGTGGTACGTTTTAATATAGAAATGTATCACCTCTGGGAATACTATGCTTTCAAACTTTGTTATTAAATAAAGCATTTGGAGCTTTGCAGTTTTTCTGATACTATTTGTATTTGTTTTATCAATCCATATTGGTCTACATCTATTTCTATAATTAAAAAAATTAGTGCAATATTCATTTTGATAATGTTATAACCCCCTAATCCTCAGACACACCTCTCATTTTCCTGTTTTTTGCTCACTTCCTACCTTTGCTTAAGCTGTTTCTTTTGCTGATCTTCCTATGGCCAATGTAACCTCTCCCCTGTGAAGTCATTCCTTAAGCTTCCAATTCATTTATTTATATTTTTTAAAGATTTTATTTATTTATTCATGAGACACACACACACACACACACACAGAGAGAGAGAGAGAGAGAGAGAGGCAGAGACACAAGCAGAGGGAGAAGCAAGCTCCATGCAGTCCCACCTGACGTGGGACTCCATCCCAGGACTCCAGGATCAGGCCTTGGGCTGAAGGCAGCACTAAACTGCTGAGCCACCCAGGCTTCCCCTTATGCTTCCAATTTAAAGTTATCTGTCTTTTAGAACTCCCACAGCACTTTCTCTCTTCTCTAGCACATACTATGTTTTACCTTATATTCTAGTTATTTGTGTGCATTATTTTCTTCCAAATTATGACTGTAAAATCCTTGAGCTTAATATTCAAATTTGTATCCTCCATCCCCCAACTCAAATTCTTTATTTTCCCCACAACTCAAATTCTAGCACAGGGTTTTGCATAGAATAAGCACTCAGTAAATATTTATGGAATGCTTTTTCAGCACTGCTTAGAAAAAGGCTATGGTAGTTTGCTTGAACATTTGGCGTGGGAAGGTAAATGATTCTAACAACATATCATTTAAAAAATCTGTGTGGGTTGACTCTTCTCAATATTAGAATGAAGAGCAGTTTGTGTTCATATATTCATACCTTTCCCTAAAATTCCCACTTTTGACTAATAAATATGTTGTACCTCTATATTCTTTTTCTATTGTACAGATGGTAGTTGTAGATACTTACGGCAGAAACTTCTAGCTAGTCACTAAATTTGTCTTCTAGTCACTAAATTCGTCTCTCAAATTTAGTGTCTTTTGCTCACTGCTAGACTATATCTCCCAGCCATTGTTTGCAGTTACATATGGCTGGGACCAGGTTACACCCAAAGGGATATGAATAGAAGCGAAGTGTGCCTCTTCTAGATCTCGTCCTATACAAAGCGTCTCAAGAGCTTTCCTTCTCAACTGGTTGGATACAAACAATGGTGAGCTCTAGGGGATAATGGAGCTGCAAGATGGAAGGATCTGGGATTTTGAAGGATCATGAAGAACAGAGTCTCCACATGCTGACCTGGACTCTCTTTGTTCTGTTAAATAAACAAAAGCTAAATTTCTGTTGAGTGGATCCACTGCATGTTTTCATCTTTTTGTTGCTACAATCTAAGCTACCCTAAATGACCCAAGAGGGAAAATGATGTGTATGCAAATTACATTTCACTGGCTTGGAAGAAACATATCTTTGTGTATAGCAGCCATGCTTTTATTGTAGCTCAAGAGTAACAAAGAGGATGTTTGAAGGAGCAAAAGGAATTGAGTTATTAACGTAGGAAATAGAAGCCTTAGAGTGAGCTGAATAAGAATCTTTAACTATGTTGTGTCTGTTTTGCCTACCATTGCCCAAGCTCAGAGCCTGGCAGAAACATATATTTAACGAAAGACTATATTAGAATGAGTAAATATTATAGACACCAAGTCTTCATGTTTTCTGACAAGATGGTTCAACGAACTAGGCTCAAAATTCATTAGAGAAAAATTTAAATGATTTATTAAACCATCGTATGTCTTAATGATCAGATTTTAAGTCTAAATTGATCCTTCTGGCACAGAAAAGCCACTCAGGTGAAAGAACCTGTGGCTTGACATTTTGATAAAGAGGCCATTTTAGCACAAACACATGGGACATAAATAATACTATTTTAGATGGAGGGTGTGAAACTTTTCCATGACTACACAGAAGTTAATTTTTTTAATACTGAAATAAGAATTAAAGAGATTTCTGGTTACTCTATCTCTTCTTCTCCATGCTGACATTCTCCCAATCAAGGTCACTGTCTCTGGATTATTGTAATAGCCTCTGAACTGGGCTCCTTGCTTCTGGTGTCAGTCTCCAGTCCACCCTCTCTACTGCCACCAGAGTTCCACGTGTATATTCCCTGTAAGTTGCAGCTAAAATGTTCTAGCTACTTGTTCAAACCTCAATACCTTACGCACACCATGCTTTCTCACAAGACTTGACCCTTTCTGGGTCATCTTTTCCTTCCAGCTACTGGATGGATTCCTACCTGACTTTGAACACAACTCAAAAAGTTTCTATTCTGTGAAGACTTGCCTAAATAAGGTGGCTCTCCTTTGTTGTTCATGGCACCTCACATCTTGGTTTTAGATTTTACCCAATTGTGTTGGAGGCCCAGGGACCTCTGTAACAATGGTAGTCAGCATGCTGGGAACCTAGTGGGTTCATATGCATTACCATATTTAATTAACTGGAATAATATTATCCCCACATTACAGATGATTATGCAGAGGGCCAAAGAGTCTAAATGACACAACTAGTAAATGATGGGGTCATCATTTGAACCTAGCTTGTCTGATCCCAGAAGCAGCCCTTTTCATTACCGTCCCATTTGCTGAATGAATCCCTACTCTACAGAGTCTTCTTTCCCCACCTCCGTCTTGTACAAACTCCATTTGGGGTATCTGAGCATTCAGCTTATACTGAATAGTTATTCCTATTTTCGAGTGAAAAAACACCATGTCTCATATTTGTTTTGGAAAAATGCCAAGAAATTAGGGCTATTTCATCAATCCACCTGAGCTTTCTGAGTTTGGGAAGCCCCAAGTGGTCCTTTTGCTTAAGGGTATATGACTGGACATGTTGCTCTTGGATGGTCGAAGTCTGACTTTTCAGTTATGGCCAGGTATATACTTTGTGACACTAGACTCTGCTACAGCCCAACTATGAGAATTTGCTTGGCACTTTTAGAATAGCAAGAGAAAGTATACTGCTATTGCTGGGGGCTACTGAAGAACTTTAGGGAGGCACATGAGGATCCTATTTGCAAAGAGATACATCCTTTCCAGGTGGGATGGCATATAAATTCGGTTTGTTGAGTAAACATACCCAATAATTATAAATAAAAAATATTTCAAAACAATGAAAAACAATTTTGTTTACACACACCAGTTTGAACTAACCTTCCTTCCTCCCTGCCTCCCTCTCTCTTTTTCCTTTCTTTTCCTTTCTTCCCTCTCCTTCCTCTTTTAAAACAAAACAGTTGATCTGTGTGCCAGATTAAAGTAAAAGGTAGATTAGATTAGGCTACAGATATAAAACATTTTAATGATACAATTTTCTGAAGGAGGAGATTTTAATGAAAATACAAAACAAAGATGACACAAAAGATGATGCAAAATAAATTCCTCGCTAGGACTTTGTTTCAACAAAAGTATGACTACCTTCTCAGGCTGACATCACAAGATAAATCAGTCCTTAGCCCTCTGAGCCTTTTACTATTCACCTACATTAGTCAAAGACCTTGTGTCCTAGCAGGAAAGGCCAGGCGAAGTCTCTAAATCTCATATGGGAAATGTTCTCAGGGACATAGGTTTTTAAAAAGGAAAACATACAAGAAACCTTGAAAGGCATCTTTTATATAATAGGCCTTAGGAGGGTAGGAGAATGCAGTTCATAGTTAATTTCAGGGAGACAATTGGATCTCATCTGAATAAGTGTTTTAAACGTTCTACAGCGGAAAATTTCTATTACCTCACTCACAGATCACTGAAAATAAGGGTCTGGCCATGCTCTACCCAAGGTACAGTCACTCTGTGTTCAAGCTCAAAAGATATTGATTTTCATTTCAAACTCTAATGCCAAAATTAGCAGTGTCAGGTTGAATTAGAGGTAGATGCTTTATAGAGTTCAAAAGTGAACAAGCAGCACAGCCAGGCTGCACTTTTTTTTTTATATCTTTTTATAGTTTTCTTTTTATATCTTAAAGACAACAGAACATGGAATACAAGACATCCTTCGGTTTCATGGTGCCTAAAGAAATATTGAGTCCAATTCCACTCCTGTGTCTTTAGCACATCGGTTTCCAAGTATTAGTTCAGGAAGGAAAACACTAGTTTCAGGATTATTACAGGTTGCTTTGATTTCCTTCTGTTGGGCATTTTGCTTCTTATTTAGCTTTTGAAAAACCAAAATTTATGCAGCAGCGTAAATTGACAGAGCATTTCATCTACATCGTCCTATAAAGGGGACACAGCACAGTTATTGAACTGCTCCATCAGTAGAGCCTGGATCCTTTACATCTGGGATTGATTGAAGGGAAATAACTACAAATTGGGCTTGTGAGAGCTTCCCTCAGATGGAGCAGTTAATCAAAGGAATGATAGAGCCCTGTAACAAGGACATTAGGGGCATTCATTCACTACGGGGAGCAAATGCCCACAAACTGAAGTTACCCAGGCTTAATTTATCAATAAGGAAGAGTGGCTTATTGATAAGTGTGGCTTATTTTTCAATAAGGAAAAGTATTGCCAGAATGGGTTTGGGGTGGGGAGGGAAAGGAATAAGTACTGATATCCTCTGAGATATCTCTCTGTCTTACAGATAATATCCCAATGTATCTGGTTGCTACTTATTCTTACACTGAATGAGGAAGGTATTCATTAGATGTCTTCCAAGCAGAGATGTGTGTTTGAAGTGTGTGTGTGTGTGTGAGACAGAGACAGAGACAGAGAAGAAAGGGAAGCGAAGGCAGAGAGAGATGAAGAATGAATGGTGAACAGCAGAGATACAGCCTAGAGATTTCCAGGATGAAAAGAGATTTATGTAGTAAATGCCTGCAAGTTTCCCAAGCTGTCTTCTCATATACGATTTGTCCCACAAAGGGCATAGCAGTTATCGAATTTCTCCATGAGCACAGTGTAGAGTACAGTATCTCTGATGGGCAAGATGGGTGGCAGCCTGTCTGTGCCCTGACAGGTGTTGTGTGAGCCTCTCTCATTAACTATCAAAGTATGTTTGTCGCCTCTTTACTTGTCTTTCATGGCAGGGTTTGTATTTGATTCATCTCATAATTCCAGGGCCTCAAATGTTTCGTTTCTAGACTGTACTCAAGTTTGATGAATGATTCGTTAGTGGGCTATATGGCTACCTGTAGGGATGTGTGAGTATGAATTAGAGCTGGAGAGAGGGAGTAGTCTCCCACCCTACAGTATTTTAGGAGTTAAAATCTGAAAAATTAGGAGGAAAGTGGAGAGGGAATCCCTGTTATTCACCATCAATAGCCCACTTGACCAAGATTCAGAGAGCAAACCATGCTGAACATTGACATCCAAATTCCTGGCATTGGGTATTGAGCTGTCACCAATTTGATTAAGTGTATTCCATGATCACAGTTGAGGGTATTGGACAAGGGGTCTGAGGAAGACAGTGAGAGAAGTTGCTGGACTGTTGTATAAGCAAGAATGTGTCAAGAGGCTAGAGAAAAAAAGAGCATAGGGCACTCTGAGCCAAGTGAGAGAAAGTAGAAGCTTGTTGGCAAGAACTAAAGTCTCCTGGACGTAGAAAGGAAAAATTACATGTGGGTAGGTAGATGGAGCAGCCCTGTCATGGAACTGGGACTGGCACTTAATACTGGGTGTTGAGGGAACCATGGCCATGTTCTCTGTGGGTTGCAGCAGGTCAAGCCTGGCTGGGCATTAGTGAGAGAGAGAGAGGATGAAGAATGATTTTTCTTTCCTTTTTTAGCTTAATAGCTAAAACTTCACTTAATAGTAAAGTTTTGCAGAAGTCTGACTATAGACCAGAATTTAGTTAAGTACAGTCACGCTTAATATTTCAGGGGTGGAAGGCTACTTAAACTACAGCCAATGGGAGCAATTCTGTGTCTTTTGAGGGCCCCAGTCTTGGACCTCCTGCCCACCCTGCCTTGATTCATCCTGTACCCCTGTTTTCAATAGCATTATGGAGCAGCATAGTCACGTATCAATAGTGCAGGCTACATAACCATTATTCGATGTTTTGAAACATACTGTGTAAGGCTTATTATTCAAATGTTAATATAAAGCTGGTGATAGGCGTTTTAGAACACTGTTGTTGGTTTTTTTCCATTAGTACTGGCCTCTGGCACTCACACTGCAAGAAAAGGCCCAGTTTTCCCACAATATATGCCTCTTTTTGTCTAAATAATACCACAACAGGAAAACCTGTCTGCAAAGAGATGCTTTGCTTTCTACATTACAGTTGGGAAGCATGGCTGGTTTCTCTGTCGAAACTCCCAGCTCAGCAATTGATGTTAAAGAAAGCTCAGTCTCCTAGAGTGAGTAGAGTTTATAGACTAGCCTTCAGCTTGTAGATCCTCTGTACCAGCCCTGGGGGAGGATAGATTTTATAAATAAAATATTTGTGAACAGCAGTAGTCACAGCATTATTACAAACTTAAAAAAAAAAGATATCAAAGGGCATGGTTATATGAAGTGAGCAACAAGTCAGCGTTTTCTTCTCTGAACCATCCAGGGCTACAATGCCACATAGGACTTATTAGTATGCTCAAAAGGGGATAGCCAGTTGTATTAAAAATTAGAGATGTTAAACTTGTCACAAATTCCAAATATACTTGGGGCTGGTTTTCCAGTTAGTCTAATGTTGTGATGTTGGGTGTTTATGAAGCAATTATGTGGTTTGAGGGTGAATCTCAACCTGAGAAATAAAAGTAGTTGTAATTTTCCCTTTAGTTCGATCCTGCTGCAAACAGGTGAGCATACTGGAATAACAGATTACGAATAATTTTAGTTTAAACAAAGAATACTACTTTCAGGTAATTTTTGGATGTTATTGGGGACAGGAGCAGTAATTCTTGTCTCCCCCTGTTTCCCTGCCGAGATGAAAGAGTGTGTTTAGAGAAATCCTGGGAAGAATGGTTCCTCAATTCTCCCATTCTGTTGGCTGGTGGGAACTTCACCCTTCCAAGCATGATTGAGATATAAATGTGAGATTCTGCATCACGGGTCCAAAGGTAGCTCCAAGAATTACCCAGAGTCAAGTCTAGCTTAGTCTAGGAGTTAGTTTACCTCTGGAAGTTTCAATTCAAAAATGCTTTTGTCTTCTTAAAATGAACATGTATCTCCTGATTCAACACATTATGTAGTTTACTGAAATTCAAGTCTCATGTTAAACAGAATGGGACCCTGAGATTTTCTTCAGCAAAGCCTTTAGTCAAGTTCAGATGTCTACTTATTTTATTATGCTCATTTTTAGAAATCCTGTTAAGTTGACATGATAGCTATAGAGATTAAAGTGATACATAATATGGGTGGCATTAACAAAACAATAAAATTGGTTATCTGGTCTAATGTAATTTTAGCCAAACAGTATTCTGCGGTTCAACTATCAAAAGTTTTGTTGCTTGTTGAGGGAGACAGTACTGAGAGTAAAGGGACTGCCCTCTAACAGGATTGAGAAAAGTTGCCTCCATATGGTAAGTCAATTTTCAATACAAAACTATCTTCTGTACTATTTAATCGCAAATAGAATCTTAGATGGTTGGCGGCTATGCGATGCCTTTATCTCTTTTTATAGTCTAGGAAATAACCCTCAATTACACAAATTAGAGTAGGTCAATTAAAGAACACAAGGGCATAAAGATAATGGAGAAGATTCTCTTGTGTCACAAATTATGCATGAAAAACAATTCTTCCTCTCCTATTCTTTGGTAATTGGTAATCTTTCTAGAACAAATATATTCAAGTAAGCTTCCAATGCACACTTTGTACATTGCATGCATAATCGATGTTGAAATAAGAGCTGGATGTTGATGAACGATATTTTTTGAGTCAGGGGGTCAAAGCTGCCTTGTATTCCTTTGGGTAAGATGTGGAAGTTGCAGGAGATTTTAGTTGAGTATTATCCCCAAACAGATTTTTTTATAGACTTCTCTCTGTGCTCCCTTTTACTTACTCTTTCTTTAGTGTGGTGTAATATACATAATTTAAATAACCAGGGAATGTCTCTGGGCTCAAAACCACCTGCTGGCTTATATTAGCTAATTAATGGTGATTTATCTGAGTTACTAATTTGAATGGAGCTGATTGCCTTTAGGAATTTGGGAATCGTTGTAAGAATTCTGATTAAAATAATGCCTTTGTGATGGACAGTCTCCTTAAAAGGCTTAAAAAATGTTGCCTGTTAGCAGATTAAAACAACAACAACAACAACAACAACAATGACTGCCAAATCGATGACCTTGTGTTTTTTTTCTGGCTCATATTATGTCATATGGCAGCTTTCCTTCCTTTGTGATTAAATTTTATCTCTGTCAGGCTTCTTCTCATTTGGTCTCTTACATTAGGGTTTATTTGCCTTTGACTGCTTGAAAAAATAGAACTGATTTCGAATCCATAGAGCTTAATCATTTTCACAAAAACTAATACAGTAGATTCATTTTAGCCAAACTTACGTGTCAGGCTGGCTTGGTTCCCAGGGCCTGAATGTATGAATTTAATGGTGGTACAATGTCTGAGGTAGGAATATAATAGAAAGCTCTCAGCAGTATATCTATTGGATCAGTGTAATTTCTTTTTTTTCTCTGCTGGGCTCAATGTCTCTTAAGGCAATGTAGTCTGTAGACAACAAAAGCTGGCCATCTCTCTACTGTGATCCCACTGCCGTTAAAATCAACCAAGAATCTCCTTCTCAGATTAAGTGTATAGTAGGCAACTGTTAAATACACAATTAAGGTTCACTGAAACATTAATTCTATTAACTGTGTTCAATTGTGATTTCAGAAAATGTGCAGTAATGAATACATAATTACTGCTTTGAGACTTTTGGGTTTAGGAATAGTTTATCTAACCTAGGCAACCCTCTCATTCCTCCCCCACTGGCATCCCCCCAAAAGTAATTCAAGTAGTGATAAAATGCATACAGTTCTAATGTATATATGGTTTCAGTTTCTACTTATTAACTCCCACGTATCTTTTAAGGAAACCAGTATTTTTCACATGTGCTTGTTACTATAGTTAAAAAGCTTAACTTTTTAAATTTGTTTTTTAATTTTTATTTTTAAAAGATTTTATTTCTTTATTCATGAGAGACATAGAGAGGCAGAGACATAGGCAGAGGGAGAAGCAGGCTCCATGCAGGGAGCCCGACGTGGGACTCGATTCCGGGACTCTAGGGTCACACCCTGGACTGAAGGTGGCGGTAAACCGCTGAGCCACCTGGGCTGCCCCCAAGTTTAGCTTTTTTTAAATTGAAGTTCAGCTGACATACAATATTATTAGTTTCAGACATACAATGTAATGATTCAACATGTATATACATTATGAAATGCTCGCCACGATAAATCTAGTCACCCTCTGTCACCACACAAAGTTACTACAATATTACTGTCAACATTCCCTAGGCTGTACTTTTCATCCCTGTGACTTACTTACATTATAATGGGAAGTTCATACCTCTTAAATCCCCTTCATCTATTTTGCCCATCCTCCCAACCCTCCCCGCTGGCAACCACCCCAAAATTTAATTATTGCAAAATAGTCATCAAAGAATTCAGAGCTGAAAAGGAGATGAAAATTGATTTCTTAATGACCCAGATATAGTTTGGCTGGCTTGTCTAATCTAAGGAGTGTAACTGAAATATAATTTGCCATTTTTTTCTGACTTCCACAACATGGAATATATATATATATATATATATATATATATATATATATATATAATTATATATATTTGAATGGAACTGATTGCCTTTAGGAATTTGGGAATTGTTGTAAGAATTCTGTATATATATATATCTATAAATATAAACAGAGTTCTTTTATACACACACAATGCTGTACTACACACGTACATTGTCAAGAGAGTAGCTCTCAGGTTAAGTGTTCTTATCACGATATAATACATTTAAATTTGTTTTAAAGATAAACAGCAGCTACACTTGGGGTGAGCACAGCGTAACATAGAGTTGTCAGAGTTGTCAAGTCCCTATGTTGTACACCTGAAACTAATGTAACATTGTGTATCAATTACACTTCTATTAAAAAATATATAAACAAAGACACCTGCACTCTATTTCAGTTATCAAACTTGACAGCCAAACAAAGCCTTGCTATTTCAATTTTGAGGTGCAAATGTTTAGGTAAAGATATTTCTGGATTTGGGGCTCTCCGTGAGTTCCCTGGGGATAAAGTTTCCATAGCAGTGAATTTGTTTGCATTTTCAATGGTTCTCTCACCTCCTCAGTTACTCAAGAGTTGGGACTTCCGGTGCTCAGAGCTCCTCTCATCTCTCTTTAATCGTGTAAATCAGTTTCTTAGGACCTGCAAGCCTCTTTTGTCATGCTGAACTCATTTAGCTCTCTTCTCTGATGCACATTCTGCTGACGTTCTCTTTCCCCTCCGAATTATGACTGCTTCAACTACATGAGAAGCTCTTCTTAATTTCTTGGTTAACTTTATGCCAAAGGGTCACATATTCTTGGAGATACGGAAAAAATTTTTTCCATCTCCTCCACTAGATACCTGGTTCTCCTATTTCTGATTTTACTAAGTACTAGGCATTTTTGCTGTTGGCACTACAATTCCAAGTCTGGCTCAGGGCTTGGTAGATACAGAATTCAGGTACCTGCTTTAACCAGAATGCAGTATAGGGCATGGCAAAACACAACATTCGTCCATATTCAAATTACTGTTGGAATAAGTATTGTTTAAGACCAGAAGGGTTTGTTAAAGGTGATGAGCAAGTGAATTGAAGTTAGTGCTCTTAAGGTAACACAGAGAGCACCTGTACTTATTACTTTCAGACAGAGTTCAGTAAATGACACATTTTCTGAAAAAAAGAAAACCTTTCAGTGGTTAGTTGATTGACAGCAAAGAGCATAGCAAAGTGACAGAAATCTAGGTGCTATGAGTTTTTTCATCTTAGTCACCATCTACCATGAGTTCTGAAAGTCAAAGTCATAGACTGTGATCTTCAAACTTGCTGCACTTACTGACTTCACCAAAAAAGCCTCTTTTTTTTTCAATCTGCACTGTATTCCTTTTTCAGAGATTGCACATTAATATTTATAGGCTGACTCCATGCAAGTTCTCAACTCGTTCTAGAGAAAAGATCACACTAAATAACAGGGTTGGTTATTGCTCAGCCAGAGGAGAGGATGGTGATGACACCCACCTTAACTTAATTCCCATATTCCCAGTCTTCTCCCATGGCAAGAGATGTTTACAGAGTACTGTGGAGGATATACCCCAAAACCATGTTATTCAAACCATTTTTTGAAAGTTTAACATATAGATTTGAAGGGATTTCTAACACTCAGAACTAGCTTGGCATTAAGTATTCAATCAACTTGTGATCCATTCCATTTCAAGAGTGGTAGAGGGGAGAAAACAGACTCCAAATCATAGCTACTGTCTTGTGCAAGGTTCTTATTAAAAACAGCATATTCCTGTAGCCCAGAGGGCTGACAGCTTCTTCCAAAGCAGAAGCACTGCTCTAAGCTAACCTCAAGGGGCTACTCGAGAGAGATGCAGCCTTCATCCCTCTTGCTGGGGGGCTGGGGGCCTGATAGTATCATACCCTATATCACAACTCCAAGCCTCAGTCACCCCAATGAGAAATATTCCTTAAGGCATTACTAGCAGGCAGTTCCCTGGTTAATTGGTTTATAAGTATTTTAATAAGAATACTTAATTTTAAAAAGAAAGAAAACACTTTAAAATAGAATCAGCTTAGGGGAGTACATATACCTCGGCTAATTGAGGTAAGGGATTTCTTTTTTTTTTTTATCATGTTCAAACATAGATATCATTTGCTTCTATTATATCACTTGTGCTTGACATTTTATCTACAGATGATCAAAATATAATAAAAGGATCACCTCCAGACTGAGGCTCTTAACAATGTTGAGTAAAGCGATGCTTGGAGACATAGTGGTGAGGAACAGAAATGTACTGAATAAATTCAGTTCAAAAGGATGATCATGTCCTGAGGTATCACTAATGTGAGTGTTTTTTCTTACTGTCTGCTAAAAGTGACAGCAGCTATAAAGAGATTTTTTCTTTTCTTTTTTTCTTATTTTTTTCTCTATGAAGATCATCAGTTTCTAGTTTACAGATTAGACTATTTCGCTTCTCATGCATAGGCTTATTGACTTCAAGTTTGTTCATAAGCATTATGTATATATTTTTTATATGTGTATCCCAAAAAAAAACCCAAAAAACAAAACCACTTCATTAACGTTACAAGTCAGACTTTTATGTACTGCTTCATCATTTTATAGATTTAAAAATGCAGCTAAAGGTTTGGAAGAATTTTAGGGCTTATTTAAATATAATTAAAGTATAATTATCTATTTTAAAAATTTAGAACATAAATCATCAAAATAAAAAAAGAGAAATGTATGTATTAAGTCAAATTCACATAAAAGAGATAAGATTTTCATAGAAAGTAATTCTTTATAAAGCTAAATTATAATTTAAATGCCCCATTGTTTCTTTAAAAGAAACCCCAAATCACAAGTTAATATTTAGGTAAAATGCATTCAACTTTTTAATTTCTAAATCAAAGAATGGCTAAATTTGGATCTCAAACTCTTTTAGTTTTTATCTTACCTACAAAAATGAGAGCATTATATATAATTCCTTCCCGAAGCATATCTGCATTTCAGTATGTGATCTTTTGGTGATAACAAGGTATCATTGTTCCTATGTCAGTGCACTGACACAACTGATTTGGTTTGTAATGTGACCCCAAACCAAGCAAATTGATTAGACAGGCAGCCTTCAAAAGATAGGCAGACCTTGGCATTTGCCCAGATTTACCATTTTAAATGATACTGATGGTCTATGGCTGGGGGTAAAAAAAAAAAAAAAAAAAAAGAATCTTGGTCAGGAGTGCAAATTCAAATCAACTGTCAATAATATTGACTGAAATGTTTTTAAAGCTTTAACTCTCTAGGGGGACTGTTGCTCAGAATGTATAGCCTCTGCCATAAACATATATGCGGGTTACAGATAGCAGAGTTCTCAAGGAGAGCAGAATACTAAGGGCAAGTTGGGGGTTTCAGAAATAGAATAAATCTGGAGAACAGAAAGATCTGGAGTCAAAAAATTTACTCAGACGTAGAGTGTCTTAGTTCAGCTAGGCTCAGTTAAATGTTAGGAAGCAAGCAACCAGAATAAGCCAATAAGCCAATCAATTCTAATGTATGAAGGGCCATAGACTTCTTACACGTTTGCATTTAAAAACAGATGTTTGTTAACTTAAATGCCTGCTTACTGAACCTCAAACAGAGAAGCAAAATTTATGTAAGCAAATCATTCAGACATGTGAGGAAAGATGCCTTATTTTTTATTTATTTATTTTTTTCTGAGAGAGAGTGGGCACAGGTGAGTGGCAGGAGAGGGACAGAGAGGAAGAATCTTAAGCAGGTTCTACACCACCCAGAGCTGAGTGCAACACAGGGTTCCGTCTCATGATCCTGATAACATGTCCTGAGCAGAAAGCAAGAGTCAGACACTTAACTGACTGAGCCACTAGGATGCCCAAGGAAAGGTGCTTTTGGTCAGGAGTCCATTATGTATAAACATGGTCTTTGGATTGGCATCTACCATAGAATAAATTCTTCCTTTTGCTAGTATTTTCATGGCTGCTTCTCTTTCTCTATTTCTATACCAATAAGGATTCTCAAAGATAAACATAATTCTTTTTATTTTGGCATTGATAGTGGCTGAAGAGGCTTTGTTGTTTGGGTGGGATAGGTAGGACTACATATCATAAATAAATAGAATGTTTTAATAACATATTTATTATTGCATGTGGACTACCTGCCTGATAAAAGAAAATTAACCAGAAAACTGAGCTAGTATTTTTTTAAAAGTGGGTTTGTGATAAAACCATTAGTCTCATACTGCTAAATCCCATTGCAATGATTTTCAAACCTGGGTTAAGTAACACTCTGAATATACTTCAGCATTAGGTTTTATGGGATCTTAGGCAAAGGATGAAATCACAAGGTTTAATGAATTCTTAAGTGATTTTTACTTACAATCAATTTATAATCCAAGAAGGAAACAGAGCCTCTAGTTAGATGAGGAGAGACTATTAGAAGGAATAAGAATTGATAAGAAGCCTTGGTGGGTAAGTTGATGTTATTGGAACTAAACATTTATAAGATATTCAGTTCTTAATTTTCAAAGGTTAAAAAGATCGTTGATAAATTCCAATCAGAATCCTTTCAGAATCATTCCTAGAATCATGCTGTAAATTAAACCTTTTGTCCACCATTGTTTTAGCAAGTTGGTATCATAGATCTCTGGTGCATCCTTAGGTTTCCGT
Organism: Vulpes vulpes; assembly: GCF_048418805.1. Classification (NCBI taxonomy): domain Eukaryota; kingdom Metazoa; phylum Chordata; class Mammalia; order Carnivora; family Canidae; genus Vulpes; species Vulpes vulpes. The sequence continues at coordinate 82,708,460 of NC_132789.1, forward strand.
CATAATAGGTTTCACCTCTAGCTTCTGACATAAAAAAAGAATGTTCTCTGAAGGTCTTAGAGCAAAATTTTGTCCTATTTATGATACTGTAAATCAATCTCCTGGTAGTTAATCTTTGGAATCAGAGAGCCGCGGTTTCAGTCCTGCTTCTATCACCTGCTGGCTGGATCACTGAGGTCCAATTACTTACCCTCTCCAAACCTCCATTTTCTCAATGTAAAATAGAGCTCCTCATCTCCTCCATTTTCTCTCTGCTATTTTTAACAACTGCCCTTGGTGCCTTACAGTTTTGCTCTAATTGCCAATGCCTTAGATCTTTCTCTACCTTTCTTCTCCCCCAAATGAAAACGTATTGTTTTGTCCCATTGCCTCAAGGCCTTGTTAATGTGCTGGCTAACTAATAATTCCCCTCCTAGATAACAAAATGCCTTAATTTAGTGGAAGCAGACATTCCTTCTTAATGATAATGACTTATTATTTGTATAAAGATTTATAGTTTATGGTGCTTACACATATATAAACTAGTTAATTCACAGGGCACCTCTGAAGTAGGGTGTTAGTATCTACAGTTAGTGGATGAGGAAATTGAGGTCAAGTGATTTTTCTCAAGGATATGTGCATAATTTGTGATTCAAGTTCAAGCTCAGCTGGCCCCAAATCCAAAGTTTGTTGTACTCTACAGCTGTAATCAATGAAGCACTCAAGTAGTATTGAGCAATATGAGAATTTCAGACTCAGGGATGACTGATATTGCAAAAAAATAACAATGCAGAGGTTCTAACAGTCACTCAGCCAGGTGTGTTAAGGCAATCTATTTAGCCTGTCTGGGCCTCAGTTTCCTCAACTTCAAAATTTGAGGGTTGGAAAAAAAGAGCTTTGAGTTCTATTTCAGCTTTAATATTCCTTGATTCTATGAACATATGCAGTATAGTTGCAATTTTGTACACCAACTTTCATTTTCTTTTCAGTTTATATTAATAGCTTGCATGGAGAATTTAGTTATCAGCAACTACAATAGTTCTTTCCAAATATGTTATCATATATAATATTTTTAAGAGAAATGAAGAAAAAGCACAGAAAATTGAGTATTAAATTTGAAGATTCAAATAGCAGAGTGTAGCTTTCAATTTCTCTTGACAAAACAACTTCTATGGGGCTGTTCTCTGTATCCCAAAGTGCTTAGTTTTAGGAGGGATGCCCAGGAGGTAGTGAAGAAGGAAGAGGACACCACTTAGCCCTCCCCATCAGTAGAGTCAACTTCAGCCATCAGGAGGGTAACTGATGGAGAAAGAAGGTCCTCAACAGGCTCATGGATTAAATTTTAAAAAGTTAGATGTAAAACAGTATTAAGCCATGTAGTCAATACTGATGCTACTTAAGTTAAATACGATTCTTTATTTATTATTATAAGCTGTCCGGGAAAATCTGGCCCGATTTTATAGGACAAGCTAAAAGCAAAATTAAAGAAAAAGATGACATTGTGAAGGGTTTCTCCCCCGCCCGTCATTAACACAACTCGGCTGGCTGAGCTGTGAAACTGTGATGGAAATATTAGAGCTGTTGTGCCTGAAAAAAATGCAGTGATCATTTCATTCTTCCTGTCTTTTAATGCTCCAGGGTTTTGGAGACGAATAGGAGCAATAAGTTCACTTTGCAGAATTAATGCAGTAATTCTTTATCATAAGAGCAGAGCATTACCTCAATCTGATTTTGCTACAAAATGGTTCAAAGTCTATTTTTAATGATGGCCCTAATTTGTTAACACCTTTTAAATTATTAATCCCCTTTATATTCAAGTAGTTATTGCATGTCATAACAATGTATCTATGCAGGGAAATTTAATAGTATTTTCTAGATGTCAAGAAAAGGCTTGTTCTGCAAAATGCTATTAAAACTGATAATGAGCTAAATATTTGCCATAGCAAACACTGAAATTACTATATCAATCAGCATTGGGCTCTCTTATTCAATAAACAGAAATTAACCTATTAACTATGCCTAACTTTCAGCAACAAGACGGTTGCTTTCAAGCATTTCTCTCCTCTTCAATTGCTTTTTTTTTTTTTTTAAACTACATATTGGCTTATAACATCAGAGTTTTGAATCAAATTCTTAGTATCAGTACTTATGGTTGAAATTCTAAGGTATACAAGATATAATATCATGAATGTTTTGCTCTAGTGATTACAGATGTTTTTGACTTTCCTTTTAGATGACATCAACTTACATGCAATACAAATTACAGTATCTGATAAAGTCAAATACTCAAGCTTTTAAAACACATTTAGAATATTTTTCTGATTTTGAGGACTTAAAATGATTTTTCTTAGTGAGTTATAGGATTTTATTGAGGTATAATTACAAAAAGTATAATAGTGAAAGGCAGTGTAAATGTCCACCATTGGTTATATCTAGCTTTTAGATACTATAAAAAAGATATACAATAATATGTAAAGGTACATTTTTCATGCGTGCCCCAAATAAAGATGTTGATTCAAAAGCACTTTACATGTCATTAAAAAGAAAGTCTCAATTTCTGCTGTGATTTAAGCAGGACAGGACAAAGGTATTTTCATATAGTGGGTAAGTCCTAGTTCCAATCACCAACTTAGTTACACATGGGCTGGTAATCAGTGTCACAGAGAAACGAATCAGAACTGGCTTTTATTCAGATACTTTTCTGTTATTCCTCATATAGTTTAAAGAGCTTTTATATCTTTAGTTGATTTCATAAATTCTAAATAAATTACACCACACATTTGAGGTCATTTAAAATGAGGCTAATGTTGATGTTCAAATAATGAACTAAATACAATAAAAATAAACATGCACTTTGTGCTTTAAACTTTTTCAAAGCTTTTTGTGTCTGTTACAACTCCTCTGAAGGAAGTAAGGATGTATTCAAAGGCAAACTTAGAGAAGGTATAGGATTTGTTCAGCAAGTGGAGGTACTGGGAAAAAAATCTAGACTTTTCAAGGTCATTTCAAGCTTGTAATTCTAGTTCTCAACTTCATATCAGTTTTGTATTACTGCCTTGATGGGAAAGATTTTCATTTTTTAAAATTGAGGATCTTTTATATTTAAGGAATTAGGGGCAAGTATTTTCTTGAGCACGTCTGTAATTTCTTTGACTTATGTAAATTATAACTGCTCAACAGAAATATACTTAGCTAAATTCTGATCTTCAAGGAGTTCAAAACTAAGCCTAATCTAACATGAGATAACGTGCTTCAAATTCAGAAAACTTGGGATCAGTGACCAAATACGGCAAAGAGAGTAGCTCAAAGCATGGATTTTGCACTCAAACCTGGGTTTCGATTCCTGCTCAGTCATTAACTAGCACATCTCCTAATCTCCCTAAACCTCAGCTTTTATTGTCTAAAATAGTCACAATGATATTTGCTCATTTATTTGATAAATACATTCAAAGCCTACTCAGTGCCAGGCACTGCTGCTCACAGCGGTGAACAGGATAGACCGCCAAGGTTCCTGCCACGAAGAACCTTACCTGTACCTAACTTGTAATATCTTTGTAGGAATAAAAGGGATGCTGCATAGAAATTGCTTAGCATAGGGTCTAATATGTAAGGGCTCAATAAATGTGAGTCATTATTTTATATTAGCTCTAAAGTCTTAGCAGTTATTATGTCCAATTAGCACATACCATTTTGATATGTTGAGAGCCCCAATAAGGACAGAAACCATTGATTAAATATACTAATCATAATTTTGGATACAGAACAGAGCTTACAGGCACATTATGTGAATATGCCCAGGAGCAGAGAGCTAAGCCTTCATTATTAAAAGAAATGCGTGGACTTTAGTTCTTAGTTTTATGGTCAATTTTTGGTCAAAGGCTATATGTTGTTCAGATGTTTCTAATAAAACTGATAAGTATACCTGTAAACGTGAGCAGCAAATTCAAATGATGGTGATATTTCAAAAATATTTAAAATGTCCTTGAATGTAACTGTATTGACACAAGTTTTGTATCTCATTAGCTTAATATTTTTGGAAATGGTTCATTTAATTATGGAATATTTTCCTTTCAAAGCAGATTTTCCATTTTTTATATTTTTAAAGAGATAATTGTTTTTAAAGGAACAGTTTATATTTTGAAATTTCTCTCAACTGAAAAATTTTAAATGTGGAGCTCATAAAAGGAGATAATTTTGCTAAAACATCCTTTAAAGATGGTTGGGTATAGGAAGGGCACAGGATTAAAATACAATATGTCAGTATTCTCCTTTTGTATCCGACTTCAAGCAAGCTGGGACATTTTCATAAGCCAGACTTCACAGAGGTGAGACACAGAAATATCTCATTCTAACAAGTGTAATGATAAATGTACTTTATACCAAGCTTCTGGTTTGCAATTCAAAGCACCTACCAGCTTTCCTGGGTAAATTATAGGTGTAAAGTGCTACTGCCTTCCCTCTTCTGTTCTCCTGGAATCACGGCCTCTCTGAGGCAGAAGATACTTCTGTGATCACATGAAGTTCATCCCCATTATCAAAAATAAACCTGAAGCACAGAGTTGTAGTGCCTCTGCCAACCCATCCACCAGGTGGTAGAGCCAAGACTAGACCTCAGTTGTTTCTTCATATACCACCTGACTTTTCTTTTAAATTTTAAAATGTTTTTAATTGTTAAAAGATTTTATTTATTAATTCATAAGAGACACACAGAGAGAGGCAGAGACACAGGCAGAGGGAGAAGCAGGCTTCCTGCAGAGAGCCCAATGTGGGACTCCATCCCAGGACCCCAGGATCACACCCTGAGCTGAAGGCAGGCGCTAAACTGCTGAGCCACCCAGGCGTCTCTGAGCAGAGAAGTTTTAAATGAGAAAAGAAAAGATGCATTTATTCTAATAACTAAGATGGTATTTTGAAAGCATAGAGTAAATACCCACATAATTTTCCCATTTCCTTCCCATTACTTTACAGTAGGCTGTTTACCCTTCATTCACTCGGTCTTTGCCAATCCTTTCTTCTCTAGCCCCAATTTCTTCAGTTTCTCATTCTTTTTTTTTTTTTTTGTCCTGCTAGAGTCTAAGCTCTGTAACTCCAATATATGGTATCTTTGAGATAGAATAGGATAGAATGGACATGAGGTTTCTCCACTTTAGAGAATCCCTGAGCTACCAAAATGGTGAAGGCGCCAATAGGTTTTGTTTACTAACTGGATGTGGGAAAAAGAGGTCAAGATGACTCCAAGGGTTTTGCCTTGAGAAACCAGAAGAATAAATTTATCATTTAACTGAGAGAAGATTGTTCTAGGAGCAAGTCTAGGGGTGTGGGATGGGTGTGTGTGGATGAAATAAATCACAATGAGATTCAAATGGCTATTAGATATCACTGAAAATATGTCAAATGGGGAGCTGGCCATACTGAGTCCTAGGACTCTCTCGGTGGACACACAAATTAAGTTATTAATTATACTTCCCTTTTTTCTTTGTAATCTATTCATTAATTTCTATTCTTTTCTTTACTATTTCTTCTCTTTTACTTCATTTAGGTTTACTCTATTATTCTAACTTCTTAATTTGTATGTTTTGCTACAAACATAGATTTGTATGTTTAGCTCATTAATGTACATACTACCTCTTTCTTAATACAATATCCAAGGTTATAAGTTTACCTTTATGAGTTGCTTTAGGTCCATTTCATTATTTTGGTATTTTCAGTTATTCAGTACTAAGAAATTCTTGATTTCCCTTCTTTTTTTTTTTTTGAAAAAGCTATTTAGAAATATTTCACAATTTCAAAACAAGCTTTTGTTTAAGTTATTCTAACTTAATTGCTCTGTGGACAGCAAACATGGTCTGTATGATATCAGTCCTATGGATTCTATCAAGGTTCATTTCATGTACATTAATTTTAAAAACTATTTTATATATGCTTGAAAATATTGCATATTTTCCCCTATTAGATATAGTTTCATGTGTTCATTACATCACTTAAAATTTTTGTTTGTTCAAATCTTTACTTTTGCAGATATTTTGGTTTGCTTAATCCATCAATTACCAAGAAAGGAATGTGAAGATTTTTTACTAGGATGGTAGAATTGAAATTTCTCCTTGTTGATTCTATTTTCATTTTATACGTTAACATGCTTTGATATTAGGCAACTTTACACTTTGAATGTTATATCTTCCTGATGAATTGAATCTTTTGTCATTAGTAACTTGCTGTCCCCAATGATTTTGCTTTAAAAGCCTATTTTATCTAATAAAAACTACATTGCTTTCTTTAGTATTTTTGTGTATATCTTTTCCCATTCTTTTATATTTCAGCCTTTCTTGTTTTAGATATGTTTCTTGTAAATACCATATACCATTTGTTTAATTCAGTTTGATTTCTTTAAGATTTACTTATTTATTTGAGAGAGAGAGAGAGAGAGCAAGCACAAGGAGGGGAGACGGGGGGAGGAGCAGAGGGAGAGGGAGAGAGAAACCTAAGCTGACTCCTTACTGAGTATGGAGCCCAGTTGGGGACTCCATCCACATCCCTGAGATTGCAACCTGAGTCAAAACCAAGAGATCGCTTAACCAAGTGAGGATGACTGCCTCACTCAGGTGGTCCTAATCTCTGCCTTTATAGTGCACAAGATAGTTTAATAATTTAATAAATTTGTATTCATTGCTATTATGGGTTTATTTTTAGTGTATTCTTTAATGCCTTTTATTTGTTCTAATATTTCATGTGTTTTATTTTTTCCTCTTTTCCCTATTTTTGGTTTGTCTGGGCTTTTTCACACCATTTCTTTCTTCCCCTCCACTGATCTATTTCTTTTAGTTATTATTTTAGATATGATATATAATGTAGTTTAAAAAGCTGGAAGTAGGAGCACCTTGGTGGTTTGGTTCATTATCTGATTCTTGATCTCAGCTCAGGTGTTGATCTCAGGGTCTTCAAGCCCCATGTTGGGCTCCACATGGAGCCTACTTAAAAGATAAAAAGATTTAAAAAAAACTGAAAGTAAATTAATATGTTTAACCTACCATTCCATTCTGAAATATATGTAATTACTGCTTTGAAATTTTCCATCTTTTTTAAATCTCACAAATTGAATTTTATAATTTTTCTTTTTAAAAAAATGTTTGGAAGTACTTAACGATTTAGATTTACTTATTTGTGTATCTTTTTCTCACTATTGTTTCTTGAATTTCAAACCTTCTGAGATTGTATTCTTTTATCCTTTAGTACCTACTTTAGGACTTACTTTAGTATGGTTCTGTGAGCAGTAGATTGATTTTTTTTAATCCAAAAGTCTTCTGCCTTTGTTCTTGATAGTTTCACTGAATTTATATTTCTCGATTGATTGTGATTTCTCTCATTATATTAAAAATATTAGTCCACTGCTTCTTAACTTCCATTGTTGTTATTTGTGGCTAACTGAATCTGACATTCCCTAAAGATAATTCTTTTTTTCTTTTCTTTTCAGTCACTTTTAAGATCTTTGCTTTAATCTTTGGTATTCTGCAGTTTTATGTATCCAAATCATAGATTTCTTTTTATTTAGTTTGCTTGAAATATGATGTGCTTGTTACATGTGAGCACTCGTTTCTCTGCAATTGTCAGCCATGATAGCTTTAAGGTGTTGCTTCTCTCTCGTTTTCCACTATGTAACTCCAGTTATTATATGTTGGACATTTTTACTCTACTTTTTTTGTGATTCTTAAACAGTAGTCTATATTGTCTTTCTCCTTTGTTCTTTAACATGTTCTATTCTGGTATTTTCTTTAGAGTTATTTTTCATTTTATCAATTCTCCATTTAGCTGGATATCATCTCATGCTTAGCACATCTATTGCAGGTTTATTTTTTAAAGTTTTATTTATTTATTTGAGAGAGAGAGAACCAGTGTGGGGAGGGGCAGAGGGCAAAACCCTCACACAGACTCCCTGCAGAGCACAGAACCCAACATGGGGCTTGATCCCACAACCCATCAGATCATGACCTGAGCTGAAACCAAGAATCAGATGCTTAATCAACTGAGTCACCCAGGCACTCCTCTATTGCAGTTTTTAAAATATTTTATTATTTATCATATTTTTTGTTCCTTGACATACACTTTAAAATTTTTCCTTTGACTTCTTAAAAAAATTTTGTGTACTTACTTGGTAAACTCAAACCCTAGCCAAGTCCAATTATCTTCATACTTGGCACCCTGCACTAAAGAATAGCTTAATTTGGTTTGAGGAAACCACAAAAATGCTGACTAGTCTTTATATTTCATGAACATTAACCTCATGTGGCCCACTAGATTTGCTTTGGAATAATCATGTATTGACCTAGTTCCCATACTCTTTCATTCTTTAAGAAAATAATTTCATACCTTCTTTTTTTTTCTTACAACTGCCAATCTGATTGCTAGATATTTATTTATTATTGATATTATGATATTTAATGATGTTTATTTCATTAAGAAAACTAGGGACATTTAAAGATAACTTTGATAAACTTCCAACATATCTACTCACCTAACCTGCTGTGTGCCCACACTCTTGTTTCAATGGAGATGTGTCCATGCTGCCATCAAAGGCCATCTTTGCTATTTGTGTAATAGATCTCAATCCCTCTTGTCTAAACAAGAATATCGCTTCAACATGTCTCACTGTTTTCACCATAATTTCTTCCATTTCTATTGGATTATTCCCATCTTAACCCAGCCATGAATTCTGGGACCTCATATCCTATCCCCTATCTTCCTGTTCACTTCTCTGAAGCCAAAATGATTTCTTTGCTGTTTCTCAAGCATAAAAGAGAATATTATATTTTAGGCCCATAGGTATTTTCCTTAATTTTTTTTTTTGCCAGCTTAGTCATTCACTTTTAAAGTCTTTAAAAATATTTGTTCCACATTTCAATGGAAGTAAAATGTTTCATGGATATGTAGTCATCTGTGCTTTTTTTCTGCCCTCCACTGTTAGCCGCTCCTTTAGAACCCAATTTTCACTTGTAGAATGACCCTGGTCTGAGACCTTGACCATATTTCCCTCTTCTCTTTATACTCTCTCAAGGCTATTTTGTGAAGTGCCACTGCTTCAATGCTCTCTATAAACTGTGACTCTCAAATCCATGTCTGTAGCCCAGGCCTCCCCTCTGAGCTCCACATTTACATATCCAACTCCTGTTTGAAGTCTGTAGTTGAGGATCTATCTAATAACAACTTAAACATATAAAACATAACACATCCTAAAGAGAATCCTTGATTTTTTCCAGTCAGAATCATGTCCACTCAGTTGCTCAAGACAACAATATAGGAATCATCCTTAATTTCTCTATTCATCCTTAAATATAATCTATCATGTGCTGGTTCTGTACAAAAATATATCTCAGGTTTCTGTCTGCTTCTCTTTATCACCACATCTGTGCCACCACCTTGATGCCAGCCTAATTTTCAGACTATGCCATTTGCTCTTTCTTTTTATTTGATTTTCTTTTGGTGGAAATTAAGTTGAAAAATATATTTTCCACTTTGCTTTCTGTATTTTGCATGTTTAGATTCTTACAGATTCTCTGTTGCAGAACAGCAGCTGCACATGCACACAGACCAAACAGCAACAACCATATCTCATCCAGTCACAATTATACCCCATGTTTCCATCTGTACATATGTGAGCACACACTTCTAAATCAGAAAATAAGTAGACTGTATATTGAGTTTGCTACTAGAAATGATGAACAACAAAGACTGACTTTGTAAAAAACAGTTTTGAAATGCTGTTCTAAAATTTATAGGCTGGGCAAACAACAGCTCTGCACAATGAGAGGAAGAACTTAAATCCAAAGTATATTTGGTCCCAATATAACCTGCTTAGAATCCCTGTAAAGATGATGTATAAATACAAGAATAATAAATGTCTCATTCCAGAATTATTGTATGAGAGCTTTTGAAAAAGATTTTATAGTAATCATTTATTTCCAACTTAAATGAAATATTCTCAGTTATAATTGATAGTGTTTCCTTAATAATTTGATTCCTTTCCATAAATTTTCCAATGTTCCCAAATAATTTTTAGCAATCCCAGTGTTTAGGTATAGTTTGACATCATAAATAGAAGCAATATACATTTTTAAGGGAATTCACTGTAGCTTAGAAAAAGCTTCGAAATAGTATTATAAATTGAATACAAGCAAAATTTGTGGTACATTCTTAAGCTACTTTCATTGGTAAACATTGTATAATACTTGAAATCTATTAGCAGTTAAAATACTGACTTAATTGACTGTTTACAATAAAAGTAATAGATAATACAATTATGTTTTAATTTTTGCCATGATAGCCATTGTAGTCTGGGGTTTTAGAACAGATTAGAATTACAGTAGAGTTGGCTTTATCTGGTTGAGTCTGGGCATCCCTACATTTACCCCCCAGTCATTGGCTCTCAACTATTGGTGAAACTGCCAAGGGCTCATTTTACTTCCTTTACATTGGTTCTGAATCTCCTCTTAATGGAAGACTATCCTGGAAGGTAGTCAAAATAAGGTTGAATTTATAGGTTTTCATGTAGATGGAACCACCTGCTATTTCCACTGCTTTTAGAGCCTCTTATAACTAGATAGTTGAAGCTAGAAAGTGAATCTTAAATTCAACACTACATTCAAATAATCTTTTTGGCGGATAAGATGTTATATTTCACCCCCACCCAACTTAGTAATGACATTTATAGCTACTTGGGATTCTAGACCTGTAGAAGTTCTAAAAAATTGGAATATTTTACAATTTGAAAGTATTATATATATATATATTTTTTTTACTTTTCTTTGAAATGTCAAGGATAGTAAACACAATTCTAACTCAAAATTTTAGCTTTAAGAGAAAGCAAAGAACATTTAAATGTGTATCAATTTTCAGTATGGGAGATAAAAGGAAATGTTTAAAACATAAAGTTACCTTCCTTCTACTTCTTTCTTAAATCCTCCCATTTGAAATAAATGTGACAGTATGCTTTGCAGTAGAACTTTTACAATATTTTAATTGAGTTTAAACAGTTGTGAAAGGGCAATCCTAAAGATATAAAATTTCCAGATTTGCTAAAATTGACCTGCTTCCCCCAAATTAAACTTCGTGGAACATTCTTTCTAAAAGTACTTTTCAGGAATCCATTGTGAAGCGATAAAGGGAAACCTTGCCTCATGGGTTGAGACAACCCATTTCACCCCTACTTCAAAGTAACTCCGTGCTCTCCATGGCTTCTCCCCATCTCACACCCCACTTTCTGCAGAAAAACTGCTACTCTCTGAAAGGATCTTACCTATTTATTTGCTGTGCGTGTTCAAATGCATTGAATTTTTCAACACTGTAACCCCCATGCCTAGAAAAGACTCCCTAGCACATAACTGGTAGTCAGTAAATCTTTGTAGATGAACGAAAAAAAAAAGTATTTTTCAGTCATAGTGAATGCATGAGTGGAGACCACAGTGTAATACACAGAGTTAGGAATCTTAATGGGTATAACATGGTCAAATGATTAATTTTCTGAATAAACCTTTCTAAACTTGGTGTGAATGTGTAGATATTATGAGGACCTTAATTTTGTGCATTATAAAGACACATTCTTATTCTTTAAATTGCTTACACTGTTTAGTAAGAACAAAAATAAGAAGCATGTTCTTCTTATTTTTGAGGCCAGCAGTTTGCAGCTCTCTTCCAGGGATCATGGGTCCCATTTGGGCAAATAAGATGAGACATTCAGGCACATACATAGTGGACAATACCAGTAGGAATTTCTTTCTCTGTAGAGCTAAGTGCTCTTCCTTGGGATAGTTTATGCTTCTACTGTCTGAGGTTTCTCATAGCTCTAAATTTGCCTTTTCTGGAGTCCACCTCTTAAACTGCTGCACTAAATATTTATTTAATATTATATATGTGTGTCTGTGTATATATATATATATATATTTAAAGATTTTATTTATTTATGAGAGAGAGAGAGAGAGAGAGAGGCAGAGGGAGAAGCAGGCTCCATGCAGGGAGACTGATGTGGGACTCGATCCCAGGACCCCAGGATCATGCCCTGAGCCAAAGGCAGAAACTCAACTGCTGAGCCACCCAGGCGTCCCTAATATTTTATATATTAAATATACATGTATATCTCACTGTACTGGGTTTTTCACACTCAATTCTTTTAATAGTCCTGTGAAGTTGGAACGATTTGCCCATGTAACAAATTACAAAATGGAACAATAGAATCCATTGTTTTATTATAAATAACTTATTTTGATTGCACCTTAGGAAATTGAACTGCATGAGTCTCAAAACAAAATATCGTGACAATCTTGGATTTGAGGTGCAATATAAAGTACACAAGAAAGGTAATGTGGTTTATAAAAAAAAGATAAAATGGCAGTAGACATGCTTTATTATAAAAATACGTCCTCCCCTTCTTGAAATAATAGCATGTACTCAGAAATAAATTAGACAATATAGTGTCTGGAACAAAAAATGGAGTGCAATGAAATATATAACCAGATGTGAACGGAAAAATTACTAAGTTGGATAATCCAGTATTAGAGAGCTTGATATCTTTCCAAAAAAAAATTTATATATATATATAAAACCCTGGAGATTACATCATATTGAAATGAGTTAACTTTCATATTAACTTCGAGAAGAGGGATTGGAAGAATCAAGTTCTGACTGAAGATTCCTTTCCTTGTACATTCCTGAAGCTGAGATTTTGAAGGCACAATAAAAAATGTGGCTGAACTCCAATATCTCTAAACAAATGATGGTTGAAAACACGTGTAATTTTATAGTTTAAGACTAAAATCTTGAAATGTATATGATACATTGGTAGACTGTAAAGTTTGCTTGGCACAGTATTAAGTTAATGTAAGGACTATATTATGAAAGATTTACTCAATAAAAGCAAACAGTGGGTTTTATATAAAACCCACTCACTATATTTGGGGTTCAGTAGGACTTCATTACAAGCAAGGTTCACTAACATGTTACTCCAATACTGCATTATCTTAAATTATTCACCTCTGGTATAGGACTACCAGAAAATGAGATTTTTATCACAGTAGTATTTCGAAATGTTTTCACTTGGTATCTTTAGGAAATGAAATCCACCTAGCTGTGCACATGCAGTGCCTCTCTCCAGGTTTTTTTATACATGTATGGATTATTAAATAAATTCAACAGTAGAAGAAATTCAATGGTAAACTAAATGAGAATTCTGATAGCTAAGAAAATCCTGACTTTTAATTTTTAATAAACAGAAAACTAAAATAATAACCACAAGCAAATTTCCAGACCAGTTGCTACTGGAAAGCAAACAAACTAAAAGACAAAACAGAAGCAGTTATTAAACATGCTGTCTAGCCAATAAAAAACATGGTACCTACAATGACATCATTTCATTTTATTTTATTTAAAATATTTTATTTAAATTCAATGTGCCAACATAGAGTATAACACTCAGTGCTCATCTCATCAGGTGTCCTCCTTAGTGCCTGTCACTCAGTTACTCCATCCCCCCACAATGACTTTTTTTAGATGTAAACCCTCATTCAAAAGAGAATCTTTAGTTTATTTGCAAATTGCAAATTAATCGTTTGATTAATTATAAATTCTGTATCTTTATTTTTACTTTTACAAGTTAATTTCCTTTTTAAAAGTCTTTAAAACATATTTATTTATTTGAGAAAGAGAATGAGCAAGAATGAGAGAGAGAGAGAGAGAGAGAGAGAGAGCCCACAAGCCAGGAGGTTAGGTGGGAGGGGCCTAGGGAAAGGGAGAAGCAGGGTCCCCACTGAGCAGGGAGCCTAATGCAGGGCTCAGTCCCAGACCCTGGGATCATGACCTGGGCTGAAGGCAGACGCTTAACTGACTGAGCCACCCAGACACCCCTCTACAAGTTAAATTCTGAAGTTCTGATTTAATACACACAGAAGACACTGTAACTTCTACTACTTTGTAGTACATTTCTTCACTTCTTTTACACTGTATTCTTATTTTGTCTCCTAATGGTCACTTCCCTGCCACCTTTTTGCAGAAAGCAACCACTTTAAAATATTCATTTCATTATTTTATAGATATTAAGCTATGCCTTGGCCATTCACAGGGAAATGTTATTTAAAATTAATGGATAATTGAAAGTGCATTAATTATCAAGAGAAGGGGAAAAGTAAAATAAATACCAAGATAAAATGATTGTTAATTACATTCCTGTGAAGTTACTTAAGAAGTACAACATTTATTATGTAACTAGCTTTCTGAGGTTACTGTGTTGGAGAAGCTTACAGAGAAATAAGTTAGGGAATACCACATTGGATGCAACAATGAGCTCACTGTTTTGGTCAGTAAGAAATGATAGTGACTGATGATGAAAGTCTTTTTCTTATGTCAATGTAATCTATCTTATGATGTAAAATGCTGTCCATGATAGTGTTTTGTTGTTTTTAAAACAACCCTATAATACTAGGGAAATGTCTAGGAGAACAGAAAACAACAAATTCAGAACAATTTATTCTGTAGTTATTACTTTGCTATGAATGACTATTTGGTATAGACTATACAAGCCTGAAGGCAAGGAACTTTGTCTTATTTAAATCGACCAAAAATTTTAACACTATGGGGACCCAAGTTAACAAGAGAAAAAAAAAAAGAGAGAGAGAAAGAAATAAAAAGGGAAAAGAAAAAGTTTTGAGTTGAAACAGATAACCTGAAAAGACTTTATTAACCTGGAAACCCGAGCGGTCCAGTCTCATGGTTTTGTTCCAAGGGGGGAAACATGGCCCAAACAACAAAAGCAGATAAAGTACAATTCAAATCCTTGCCTTTTTCATATAACATTAACATAGATTCATTCATAATCCAACATACCACAACACTGTCTCCCACTTCCTTTCTTGCACTGTTCCTTTACTCTTTCCACATTGCCCCATTACTCTGTCACACCAACTTCTCTCTCTGGCTCAGCATCTTAGTCTCTTTCCCCATTCACTTTCTTCATTCTTTTACATAGAAGAGACTTAGCCTCTATGTAAAATGTCTTAGCCTTTCCCTCAGCCAAAGAAAATCTTTTTCCTTTGGTTTGGAGGAGGAAAAGGGGGAGCGAAACTGAGCAGGTATGAGGAGGAGGAAGGAAGAAGACAAACACTCACCCATTAATACTTTTCTTTGAGGCACCATGGGAAGAGGTTTCATTGCAAAATGTAAAACCAAAATAATCTGCTATGCCTTCACATAACCTCACTATCTGTTCTGGGAAAAGGTAGTCGTTTAAAAGGTGCATTAGTAGAGTTGATGGTTTCAACTGTTTGTGATATTTTTGGTGTTTCTCAGCTGAGAAAGCTGCTGAAAACCAAGTGAAGATAGAGCACTAACTGCTTCCTCCCTAAAGTGTAAGGGGCAGCTTCTTATTTTTAGTATCATAGTAATGTCTCTGATAGTTGTCTTTTCTATTTGTGGTAAATAATACCATTTGTTTTAGGGTACAGCATGACACATTTTACAAACATCTTAATTATTCTTTCAAGATAAAAAGGGGAAAATAGGATCCATAGATTAATGAAAGTATAAGAACAATTAACCCTGGACCCCACTATCAAATGGTATTTTTAACTAGCCACTTAGACTCATTTCTATTCCTATGCTACCTAAAGACTCGTGAAGTAGATTGAAAAATTAACAAAGTAGCTTAAATTTGTGATCGAATATAGCGTCTGCTCATTTTTCCAACGTCTTTCTAGACGGTAGAGGGTAGACTTTTTAGGCAACTTAAATTTACTCCACTAAGGTACCAAAACTAAAAACAAAATAAAAAATGGTGGAATGGTTACGGGCAATACAGTAAAATGGAAGGCGGGTGAGATGTGCTCATTGTAGATATGCATTTCAGTTCTGACCCTGCCACTTACTCTGTCTGGCCTGGACATTTCACTTCCTATAAATTAAAGTTTCTTCACTTGAGACTGAACTGATTAGATTTCAGAGCTGGTCCAGAGCTTTACAAGTTGATTCAAATATGTTATTTTAAAGCAAATATGGAGACTGAACTAGAAATCTTGGGAGTCTTTTATATCACTAGAGTTCTACAAAGGAAAATTTCCTTAAAATTCCTCTGCATTTCTAAACAGACTAAAAATGAATGTAATTTAATCTTTTCTTGGTGGTTGAGGGTCAGCAATAGAAAAATTATATGATACAGTTAAAGGTCATTGAGTTTGTAAGATCTCTTGTTCCCATATAAAGTGGCCCCAGACTGCTGAGTGCTTATATGAATGGCTTTGTGTATGTGTGTGAATCTTTTTATTTTCAGCTATTGTTGTTTATTGATGTTTTCATTGTGTCTGTTTATAACATGCGGCCTTGTTTTTAATACACTTATTGAGAGGTAAAATACTCTTCTGTAGAGTAGCCTGCAATAGCCTCAAGCAACAGCAGCAAAGTAAATGTTTGGTTTGTTCAAGTCACCAAAGTTTGCCTGACAGTTAAGTGAGGTATTTCTGCTACTCTCGAATAGTAAATCCATTTTCTTCTGTTTTGTCCTCTGAGACTATGGAGGGCACTCTTTAAAGTATCCTTTCCTTAATGCCATCTGCTTGAAGACAGTTATTTTTTTTTTTAAGATTTTATTTATTTATTCATGAGAGACACAGAGAGGTAGAGACATAGGAGGAGAAGCAGGCTCCCTGTGGGGAGTCTGGTGCAGGACTCATTCCAGGACCCCGGGGTCATGCCCTGAGCCAAAGGCAGATGCTCAACCACTGAGCCACCCAGGGTTCTCTTGAAGACAGTTATTAAATAATTAGAGAATCTTTCCCCACTGTCCAAATTAGTCTCAACCTTTAATTATGTGTCACATTTTCCAACTAATTCTTCTTCATTATAATTGGATAGATCACTCTCAATGCTTTCACATGCTTCTTAAACTATAGATTTCAAAATCAAAACTACAGTTTACCAATAAAAGACTTGCTAATTTCTATTCACATTGCTGTTAATATACCTTAAAGATCTTAAAGTCTTATTAATACTTTTGATATTATTTCTATTTTACCAATGGTTGATATGACAATACACACATACTTTCAATTGAAATAGTAAATTTGATAGGCTGAAGAGACTGAAAGTATGTTCCTACTAATTACTTATAAAGCTTGATATCAGTAGCTGCAATTCTTCTGAGAAATAAAACTGATGAGTGGGACTGTGTTTTGGAATTAGGTCAGTATTTTAAAGCAAGAAGACTCTCCCTCTCTTTCTTCCTCTTCCTCCAATGTGCTATCTTTAGAAGTCCCCTCTCACCCTAAGGGTATGTGTAAGGTATAATACAGGGGTGTTCATTGTCTGTTCTATAAAAGTCTGGCAGTACCAGGAAACACTTTGGTAATCAAAGCTGTGTTTGAAATATATGCTTTAAAATAACACATTTCAATAAATTGCAAAGCTTAATCCATTTTACTTATACCTAATAGAAGCATAATTTGGATCTTACCTCATTTGTTTTATGCACACAGAAAACCATAGCACCATGTTCTGCTCTTTGGACCAGCTTAATTTCTAATAAGTTCTCCCTACTGAAGTTCCTATTCAGAAATTCCAAGGCAGTCTCATATCACCACCTTTAGTAAAATGAATTTAAACCTCAGTTTCTGAAATCCTATTTGTTCCTTTATTTTGACATAGCATAGAGGAACAATCTGTTTTCCTCTCTATTACCTCCTACTATAACATCTGTAACTATTTGGCTAACATCATCATCAATGTCCCAGAAATAGTGTATAGGAATTGAAGGAAGTGACTTAATGTGGGTGAGAAAATATGTATAGAATTTAGGAGCTGATATTTAGGTTCAGGGGGAAAAAAACTATAAAAGTCACATAACTAAAACAGGGAAAATGTTTTTATGTAAATATTATTTAAGATAGGATCTGTTTCTGAGAGTCATCAAACTTCCCTATAAAGAGAAGATAGAAAATTATTCAAAATAATATGAAGGTAATGGTACACGAAAATTATCTACTGTGTTGGGGTAAATTTCCAGGAGTCTGAGTTGTTAAGATAAATTCTCATAAGCTTAAAAGTGGGACCAATGAAAGAATTCTATTAAAATCATTCTCAAACATAACACAAGATAATTTTATGTATTATACTTCCCACATGTCATCCTATAAATTGTGTGTGTGTGTGTGTGTGTGTGTGTGTGTGGTGTAGAGGGTTGAAATAGTGGTAGTGGTAGTGACAGTGAATTTATTAAGCCAAATATTTGAGTTGTTCTCCCAAAAGAGGAGGGGGGTAGTGATTTACATGATTGTTTGCTATTAAGACTCAAACACACCTACCATGCTTAGGTTTTCTCTTATGTTTTTCAATTTTTGACAGCTGTCAGTTTACAGATGTAATTATTTTACCTAAGCATCACAAACACTGCATTAGTATCTTCAGAAAATATACTGTGAAAGCTGCAGTTTCACTGTCCCAAATCAATTACTGCATTCTTAAACTTGCAGTATATTCATTTGTGGGCACTGAGGCAGCCAGTGGGAGGGTATTGATTGGAGTATAATGTCATGTGTAGCAGGAGAGAAAGATGAAAAGTGTTTTCTGCTTAATGGGTTGGTATTAAGTAGGTGGGAATGGCTTCTAATTAGCCAACAATTGCTGTGTTTCCCAGTTTCCCTCCTTTCCCTCCTCCTGTCGGTCACCAGCTGCCAATCTGCCCCCATTTTTTTTTTTTATTTGGAGTTCATTGCTCACTGCAGTGAAAGCCTTTGTTTAAAAAGAGGGCTCCCAGGGTCTCAGCTGCCTGGGTACAGCTTGCTGCCTACGATGAGTAGCAACTGTCAGTTTATTTTATCTCAACCTTTTCATCATTCTGTTGAAACTGATCGGCTGAAACCACCTGAGAGACCTGAGGATTCCGCACCTTCCAGTCATTAGCTAGGACTGCAGTCTCTCCCCACGTGGCAAGTCAGCCGAACACTTTCTGAAATACAGTCCACTTTAACCCCATCTTTCCTCCGGAACACGGGAGAATTCTGTCCCTTTTTTTGTTTTGGAAGCTGCATCAGTGGGAGACGATTCCTTTGACATATAGACATAGGAGTCAGGATAGCTCACTTTGGCTAAGGGGTGAGGATAATGTTGGGGTGACAGGCTCTGCTACGGTGATACCACTGATGTGGGGAGCATTGTTCCAGCCACAGCAAAAGCAAATGCAGAAATGGAAAACACTTTACAAAGTGACTTTATGACATCTTAAGCCCAATTCTGTACAAACATCAGCTGTGCCGGGCCGAAGCCTGATTCTGATTCTGCACGTGTGTGGTCCGTAACACGGCTGCTTAGCGGGTTTCCAATTTCACTTTAGAACTGAGTAAAGGGGGGATCCCTGGGTGGTGCAGCGGTTTGGCGCCTGCCTTTGGCCCAGGGCGCGATCCTGGAGACCCGGGATCGAATCCCATGTCGGGCTCCCGGTGCATGGAGCCTACTTCTCCCTCTGCCTGTGTCTCTGCCTCTCTCTCTCTCTCTCTCTGTGACTATCATAAATAAATAAAAATTAAAAAAAAAAAACAAAAACTGAGTAAAGGAAAATCTTCTACACACTTTAATGATACTTTGAAAACCTTCTTTAAAGAGACGTCACCTAACCTGTTGTATCCAGAGTGCATCAAAACAAAGGACATGATGAGAAATTCCACCCATGCCACAGTGGAGGATGATGTTTAGTGAAAATCAGTGATGTGCAAACCTAGTGAAAAATGATGCTGTTATATCCCACTTAGGATTGTAGGGTTGTGAATACATGCTCTTTAACATTTCAACACGGGTAGCAAAGCTTTTGGGGGATGTGAAGTTATCGAAACATTTAGAGGGAGAAAGGAACGGTAGAGAAAAAGATGATTATTTCTGATAAATGCTATGAAGTGACAAATAACAATTGGCAGGGAGGATGAGTTCCAGAACTTCCACTTGTTTTCAAAATAAAGACCTAAAGACTGTGAAAGGAATAGATGTCCTGGTTTAAAGTGCTTTTCATATTTCATATGTGAATGTATAATTTTGCTGAGAAATGTCATCTGAAGATCCACTCAGCGAGCTTACATACATGAGTGAAGTATCACATATTCATGCAAAAAAACTAAGCTGGCATTATCATCACTTTAAAAGCTGAAAAACTTTAGAGCAGTTCTCACACATTAAGAATCACCAAGTGAGCTTGTCAAAAGCAGATTGTCAAGCCCCTGCAATGGAGATTCTTAAATCTGTGGTGAGGCCTAACAACTCCTCCCACCACCTATCAGGACATTTTGATACAAAGGTCCTTGAGTTGCACGCTTGAGAAAATGCCTAGGGCTTTTTGCAAAGTTTAATTTTCCACAGGGTATTTTAAAATACTTGCATCATAATAGGAAGTGCAACAAATAGAACAATCTTCACTTCCATGTCATTTTTTCCTCCTAATGACCTTCTACTTATAATTGCTTTGAAAATCATTAAAACGTGAAATAGACTCAGCTAGACTACAACAGAGAAATACTGAAGAGCTCCACGCGACATAGGTATTGTTTCGTGGAACTCTCGATTCAAATATGTATTCTATTGTCACAAGGCAAAAAAAAAAAAACAAAAAAAACAAAAAAAAAAACCACACATCTTACTGTAGATTTTAGTCAAAAAAGGTCACTGCTTTACAACCTGTTTTTGGCACGGCAGCCAAAGTGACCCTTCTGAAAAGGAAGGATCTCGGAGTCCTGTTCTCAGACCTCAGAGAATTTTCTATCACAGCCGGAAGGGCGTCCCGAGTCATCACTAGGGCCCGAAAGGCCTAACCTAACTGGCTGCTGCTCGAAACTCAGGGGGTCCCTCTCTCCCACCGCCCTGGCCTTCTCGGGCCCCGGATGCCTTCTCCAGGCTCGCTCCGTCCTTTCAAACAGGTTTCTCTGCAAACCAGCCTCTTCGGAGGGGCTTCCCGGAACCTTCGGGCCCCCAGCCCCCCAACCCGGTCTGGCCTCTTCACCCGCTTTATTTTTATTTCACAGCACTTAGCGCTACTTCTAGGGATTGCCAGCCAGCATCTACACCTCCCTTCCCGGCTTCAAAAAACTCTCTCTACATTGAAGTGGAAACCTGTTCCCGGGGGGGCTGGCTCCTGGGAGTCCGCTCCGACTCACCTCCCAGCCCCCGCGGCCCTGCAGTCCCGCCAGCCAGGCCCCGCCCGCCCCGCCCCTTCTCCTACACCCCGGCCCCGCCCCACCCCGCCTCGCCCCGCCTCACCCCGCCTCCTACCCGGCCCCGCCCCCTTCTCCTACACCCCGACCCCGCCCCACCCCGACCCCACCCCCTTCTCCACCCCCCCCGGGCCCGCCCCTTCTCCTACCCCAGCCCCGCCCCCGCCACACCCCCTTCTCCTATCCCTCCCCAGGCCCCACCCCCAGGCCCCACCCTCTTCTCCACCCCCCCAGGCCCGCCCCTTCTCCTACACCCTGGCCCCGCCCCCGCCCCGGCCCCACCCCCTTCTACCCCAGCCCCGCCCCACTCCCTTCTCCTACCCCGGCCCCACCCCACCCCTTTCTCCTATGCCTCCCCAGGCCCCACCCCCAGGCCCCACCCTCTTCTCCACCCCCCCCAGGCCCGCCCCTTCTCCTACACCCTGGCCCCGCCCCCGCCCCGGCCCCACCCCTTCTACTCCGGCCCCGCCCCCGGCCCACCCCCTTCTACCCCGGCCCCGCCCCCGCCCCACTCCCTTCTCCTACCCCGGCCCCACCCCACCCCTTTCTCCTATCCCTCCCCAGGCCCCACCCCCAGGCCCCACCCTCTTCTCCACCCCCCCAGGCCCGCCCCTTCTCCTACACCCTGGCCCCGCCCCCGCCCCGGCCCCACCCCTTCTCCTACCCCGGCCCCGCCCCCGCCCCCCCTTCTCCTATCCCTCCCCAGGCCTCACCCCCAGGCCCCACCCTCTTCTACCCCCCTCCCTTCTCCTACCGCGGCCCCCCCCCCCCCCCCCCCCGCGGACCCCACCACCACCACCCACCCCGCGCACCCAGCTCGGTTTGGAGGCAGACGGGGAGCTGGGAGCTGCGCTGCGCAGGGTCCACCCAGCAAGGGGTGGCGTCAGGCAGGATCCCAGATCCCAGATTCTAAAACCTCCTTGAGAGTGCTCATGACAAGAAATTAACCTGCCCACGTGTATGTGCTACTTAACTTTTTTTTCTGGACATTTTTTTTTTTTGCAGTTACATAAACATGGCTTTAGAACATACAAACCTGAATGATTTGCCACATACGGATCCCTTTGGTATCCCTGTTATCAAGTTTGTATAAATATTTACGTCTATCTAGTTGTTGAAATACCCTTCAGCTAGATCTATTTGTAAATATACATCATTGCATTTATAGGTATTTAAATTTTGTTTTAATTTTAGTATATGGCTTGATCTTTCTGTCTTACTTCAAATCAATGTGCTAAAGAAGAGTGAAAGATTTTGAAGAAAGAGCAATAGATTTTGGTCCACCCATCTTTTACAAATTATGTTTTTCTTGGCATGTACAGAGAAAGCTACCCAGTACAAAGCTGATCTGTTTTTTTAAAAGGAAAATTCCTATGTTAGATATAGAAAGTGACAGTATTATGCATAATTATCTATGCAATTACACTTGCACATGCTTGAAAATTTTTAGCCAGGAATGCTTAATAACATTTGCATGGTTAAATGAGACAGCAGAAACAACTGGAAAGGCCTCAGGGCATGGTCATCTATTTAAGCATCCACTTGGATTTTCAACATAATTAGTCATATAATTGTGTGCCTAAACTTAGTAGATTCATGTAAGTAATTATAAATTATTAAAAAGCTGTGCATGTGTTTTGTTCTCTATTTCCTGCCAATCAAATTACTAAGGAATATACTATGTTCACATTTCATCAAATAAATCTCCAAATAAGATTACAATATAAAGCCCTGGATGAAGGTGAGTAAGCAAGAGAATCCATTCAGATGAGGTATAGTTAATAGAGTTATGTGGACATCCATATTTTTAGAAAGATTTCCTATGATCAAATCATAATATAAATCTGTTCATCTGTCCCTAAGAGTTCTAAGAATAAATGTTTCTTTCGCTCATATTGTAGTTGACACAATGAATGTTTTATGTTTATCAATTTTGTTTTTTAACTTTATTTAATAACTGAAGGTTGGACATAATAGCTTCTATTGTATAGCTGATTTCCTCCTTTTCATAGTTCTGTTAGTGGGTGATGGCAAAAACTTGGGCCAAATAAATCTGAACAGTAAAAAATATTAACCCCCCCAATTTTATAATGGCCATTTGATCTCGTCTCCCCATTTTTTTCACCAGTCCTCTTCCTGACTACTGATTTTGAGGCTTCATCTTACTTCTCCACTGCTTTTCCCCCCATTATCATGTTAATATCTGGGTTGAAAATGTGGAGATTTGAGGAAAATTGTGTATCCCTTCTCAGGAGCTCATCTAATAAACAAGACTAGAAGACCTCTGAAAGTGTTGAACTAAATTTCCTTTGATAAGAGTGCAAATTACACTTTATTAGCTGCTGGTACAATGGAACACATAGTCATAATACAGAGAAATCAGACTTATCTCACTAAAGGCAAACATTAACCAATCTTTTTCTCATTTTGGGTGCCTGATTCCATTTTAGAAGTCAATAAATGCAAGCCCTTAGAGGCATCACACTTAAGTAAGTGAACTTTAGTTTTCCCTATTGGTTTGATAAAGTCCAACTTTGATTACCTTAAGGGCAGGATGAGAGAACATCTATTTGCTCAGATTTTTTTTTATTGCAGATTAGAGTAAAACGAAAGGAAGAAAACACCCGAATATCCAGTAGTGAGTGACAAAGGATTTGGAGATGGTGAATATTGGTCAGTGCTTTTAATGTTTATTTCATTGTGACAGTAGTTCAGAGGATTCAGAAAGTAAATGTGTTCACGTACATTTGCAGTATTTCAAGGATTCATTTCAGGAAGGTCAAGACACTGGTCAGGATGGACTGACATTAAAATTAAGAAATATGCTAGCATTTCTTCTGATTAGATTCTTGCTCAATATTTCCACACTGAGCACATTGTACCCATCCCCGGGAGGCAAACATCACCCATGAGAAGTGAAATAGACACCCAGGCACCGTTAGTCAAGTCAGTCATCATAAAGAGGCATTATAAATAATTTCTAATTTCTGAAAGAATATTTGCAATGAAAAATATGGTTTTTTTCCTATTAATTATGCTAAAGAACCTAGATTATAAAAACATTCACTCTTGTCTGGGAGTTAAAAAAATAGGGAGAGCAGAGTAAAAGAATTTAAAGGAAAATGAATCCTGGGATCATGGATATAATTTTTGATTGATGTGGCTTAAAAAAAAATCAAACTTCATAATAATGAGAACACAAAGGTGAAAGGTAATTAGAAAAATTCCCCAAAAAAAAAAAAAAGAAAAATTCCCACATAGTACTCCAAATCAGAGAAACTTAGGAAAAAATCTGAAGCTAAGAAAATTTGTTCCTTCAATATGTTCATGTTTTAAATATTAATGTCACTTTCTTCAGGAGACATTGTATGGATTAAGAATCACCTGAATTGTCCTAATTGTCCTAATAAAGCCTTACTACACAAGGATTAAATACACATCTGAGAAAATTTTTTTGCCCCCAAATTCAAAATTGGCACAGTATTTGGAATTCATGACCAAAGGTAAAAGGACATAGCTGGAAGCAGGGGTGAGACTCCTCACAGGGAATGAGAGAAATATAAAATTTTTTTGCCCCCAAATTCAAAATTGGCACAGTATTTGGAATTCATGACCAAAGGTAAAAGGACATAGCTGGAAGCAGGGGTGAGACTCCTCACAGGGAATGAGAGAAATATAAACAGGGGACAACGGGATTCTCTGAGAACTTCAAACCCTAGCCTTGTACTGGCACAGCTCAGGCATTTACTCTGGTTGTGCTATTGTTTAACCAACCAAAAAAAAAAAAAAAAACTTTTCATAAGCTTTTCAAACTAGCAATTAAAGATGGAATTGAAACAAACCAGATTAGAAAAACCCAGTTACATTTTTCTGGGAAGTGATGATTTCAGTGTACCTTGTGGAAAGTTAAAACTGGTAACACCATCAGCTACCAAGAACTGTGAGCAGAATCTAAAAGAAGTATAGTTTTTGTTTGAGCAATCAAGAATTCTCTTTTATTGAACCAAGGCAGCAGATAGAGAAGGAGGCTCTCAGAAGGGGGAAAAAAAAAGGAAAAAGGAAAAAAAGAAAAGATCTTTCAACCCGAGGGATCTAGAGCTACATTATTATTTCCCAATAAAGTAAGTATTAGTTTTCTGAAAAAAAAAAAAAATCTGATACCTAAGGAAGCAAATGTGTCACTTGTGTTGTAGAAAATACATGAAGATGGGGGAACTGTATGTAAAAGAAGAAATCTGAAATTCAGGCTCACACTCTGCAGTCTTTTTATTTAAAAATTTGGCTACAATCAAATATTGATTTTGTCTTCTTTGGCATGTTTTGTCTTTGGAATTATTTTGTTATCAGTTACAGAAGCCATTGAATTCTCTAAGCTCTTTCTTAAAATTTATTAGAATTGTACTTTGATAATCTATCATGACTTAAAATGAGATTAACAGAGAAGATGCGTCTTTCTTAAGTTTTTTGACAGTAGCACAGAATCTATAAAGAATATATTTTAAGTGTCACTCCCATTTGTTTTATCAAACTTGTTTTCTGTGACTAGAAATGGAAGTAAAACACAAAGGATTTTTAAGAATCTCTGCCTTAGAAAGAAGGCACAAGCAGATTCAAAACCTATAAACACACAATTTATAAACTGTCATACAGAGAAATAGCTATCTCAGTTCTCCCCCTGGAGCTCCCAATGCTGCTATCCAGGGGCCGTCATGGAGAATCCCGAAGCTTGTAGAGTTAGGGCAGGCTAAATTAAGCTGTACTAACAAACAACTCTGAAAATCTCAGTGGTTCACCACAATAAAAGATTATTCTGTGTTCACACAAAGTCTGCTGCAGGTCTGAGTGGCATTCCAGGACAAATGTTCCACATGTAGAGGTTTACTGCATCAATCTTGTTGCCCTATAATTTTTAATAATGCTTCCACGATGATCACTGCAGCAGGGAGAAAAATCAGCTGTAGGGTCTCAGGCAGGCTCTTCTATGCCTACACCCAGAAGTATCTTTTGACCATTGGCCAGGACTACTCATGGAGCCCTGCTTAGCCGCCAGATGAAAAATGCAGTCTTCCATGTGCTCACAAGAGTAAAGAACCAGATATTGGTAAGCACTTGTAATTTCTACCCCCTTGAGCAATGGTTACTGAGCACTCTGGAAATCATATGCAATAATTGTAGGTTTTTCTGAAGAGAGGAGAGAGACCTTAGCTTTCATTGGATTCTTTAAGGGGATAATGATCTGTCATCTAAAAATTCTAATAAGCTTTTAAAAAAATGTACAGATTTATATTGAACAAAGGGAAGCTTTGAAACTCAGGAATAGCTTGGAGAAGTTGAATTTAGGGCGAGTTCCCAGACTTTAGAAGACTGGTCATGTGTTGGCTTCATTATCCACAATTATTTTGCCCCACACTGCCTGAATGATTTCAATTATACACTCTATTACAAATATCCTAAATTCTGGCAATGGTAATCTTCTGATGTTTACAAAATCCTAATTGCTCTGAATAGGTTAAAACACTTTCAGTCATTCACAATATGGTGTGAATCAGATTTATCTGATTGATTTCTTCTAACTGTTCATAATTTTTCTCAAGGATCACTATCCTGCGCTGCCTGTTGTCTGATTTCTGCAAACATTTGTCTTATATATTTTGTTTATTTTTTTAGTTGTTTAAGAAAGGGGGTAAATCTTTTTCCTGTTACTACCTCTTGGCCAGAAATAGAGCCCCTCTTGTTCCTTTTCACCATGACTATTTTTATACTGACTTTAATTAAATAGTCATAATCTTTTTAAATGTTAGATATGACCACTAAATATAAAGTAATGTTGCAAAAAAATGCAACATCTTGAGAGAATTCCTGAACTAGAATTCTAGAAAACTAGATTATACGTCCATTTTGTCTTTCGGATTGTTGCATGAGTGAATGTCCTGGGACCTGAGGACATTTGGAAATAAAAAATGTGGAGCAAGTAATTTCTTTAGTACCACACAGCTCAATAATTTCATGATTCCATTAAACTCAAAAAAGCTCAAGATTCTCATTTTCAGAAGACAGAAGGAGGCTGTAGGAGTGATACCAGATTGAGGAGGGTAGAGACAGACTCAAACAGATGTGCATGAAGAAGGGGTAGTAATGAATAGATAACCAGGCATCTTCAGGAATCGGAGGCCCCCAAAACAGTGAGGAAAAGGTAGGGGTTGAAGAAGTGCTGAGGGGAAGTATGACACAGGGTTGAAAACAGGAGGATGGATTGAAAGTTTGCAGATGAAATAGTGCACTAGGTTTAGCGACTTCAACAATGCCAACCAGGGACAGGTAAAACTGTGTATGACAGCAGATAGCTAGCAATCCCTTTATTAAAAATTCTAGCAGAAAGATCAAATATTTATACCTGGAATTTTTCAGCTGTTTGATATATTAAAATAGTAGTAGTAATAATAATAACCATAATAAAATTCCCTTTTGTGGAAACCCACAGAAACAAGTATTTATTTAGAGATGCTCCTACTGAGGAACTGGCAGTTCCAGATAAATCTTATTAATGATCTATTTCGAACCTCAGATAGAGACACTTGAATTGAAATCTTTGCCCAGAGTCACAAAGCTAATTAGTGCTCAATATGGTATTAGAACCCAGGTCGCTGGACTCTTGCATAACATCCTCCCTCAATTACCCAAAATGCCAGTAGGATGAGCTTTGATTCAGTCAGATTTTTCATCAGCATCTTTTTATGTGTCATGTTTTTGAACACTTTATTAGAGACAGAGGTTTGTTCTGTACAATAAGATGCTATAAAACCTGCTTGCTGACTTTTTGGCTAATTCCAGAACTTTCTCCTCATTGTTAGGGTTATTTAACTGAAGTAGCTGATCAAAGTATAATAGAACATGAGGCTCACTCATGAATGTGGCTTTTTCACATTCATTAAAAGGGCTGAGTTCATGAATAAAAAATACAAGCAAAGAACAGGGTAGGAAAACGTGGCTCTACATTAAACCAACGACTCAACATTAAATCAATATAAACCAAGGCCTGAGAGACAAATTCATGGTCTTGATTGTTTTCTTTTAAGAATATTAAATGATTTGTAAAATGAGAGTGGTATTTTTGACACTCAAGGAAACCTTTACATGTCATTTTGTAGAAAACAGTGTCTTTACTGACTAGCTAGGTATTCATCTATTCCCTTACTCAGGATTTGCATCCTGTTTCTTTGATATAATTTACATTTGACTAAAATAAGAATGTACATTAAAACCATGCTACTGATATTTTCAATGAGGTGATTAACCATGTTGGCATCGAAATGGCTGTAATTACATTTCTAAGTTAACAGTTTTTCTTTTAACATTGCACAAGAAAAGCTTTTGCTTCTATGTCACTGTTCCACATCTGAGTGTATAATCTCCACAAGGCAAGATGAATTAGCTTTTCATTAAAAAAATACATTTCATGATTGTAGACATAGTAGTTTCAGTAGGAAAAATAAACTATCTTCTGGAGAAATCAGCAGAAATTCATAGACCCTTAATCCTTCCAGAGCCAACCAATTTTTGTTGCTTCAGGCTTGAATAATTTTATTGAACTGCAATAAATTTGAATTCCTTCTAAATTCCTAAATTTGGGAGGAGAAGCTACTCTTATTTTACTATTAGAAAGGGAAGGAAGAATGTGAAATCATTGCAGCTGCATCCGAGAGTATTAGAATGGTAAGAAGGTTCCTATATTTGCTGTGTTCCCTCTGAAAGGTACAAAGAGGAGAGATGATTGCTGGTGAATCACTGTTCTATTTTATCTAGAGACCTGAGTGCTCTCACTGCTCTATTCCCTTAGGGGGTCATGTTCCTCTGCTTAAAAGAATATTGCCTGCTCTGTGAGCTAATGATTTGTTTGGAGGATGTAAGTCTCAGAGGTGGAGATAACTGCACAGCTTTTATAATGTATCTTTCAAATCTTTGATCTGCTTTTTTCTGAATACATGGGACCTCTCAATGGCAAGATTAAAGATGCCTCTTCAGAGAAGAAAGGCAAAATTTGAAAACCTAAAAGCTGCTCAGATTTCCAAATAATATTTCTGTATTTCTTCATTTTATCAACATGACACTTGGTGTTGTCCTGCATTCATGGGATAACCACATGGTAATCAAAACAGTATTGGATCATAGTTGTTTGGTTGTTGTTTTTCCAAGGAGGCGTGGAACTATGAATCCTGCTTTAAAAAGTGGTTAGTGCAAACTTATTCATGGCTAGGACATACATACTCATTATGAATTCTATTTAATTTAACAAATATTTACTTGGTACCTAGCAGATGTTAGACATTATGCCTTCTTTTGTAGGAAACACCCAAAATCAGAATGTGTTTTCAAGACACTTGTACTCTCACTGGGAAGATAAGGCAATTACAGAAATGGCCATGATAAGATGTAAATATGGCAAATGAAAAGTACTTGAAGAGAAATGAATGGCACTCAATGTGGGAACAGAGAGAAGAGACAACAGTCAAGTAAGGCAGGGATCAGGGAGGATTTCAACATTTGAGAAGGACCTTGCAAGACCAGTAAGATGTCTCTGGGTGGGGTTGGAGTTGGAAGTAAGGTGATAATAATGTATGTGGTGTGTATCTGGGGCACGAAGGGAGGGAGGTGGTCAAAAAACCTTGAGAAGCTCGTACATAATTTGTAGGCAGTAGGAATCCAATGAAGGTTTTGAAGCAGAACAAAGAATAATAAGAGGTGTGATTGAAGAAAGATATTTGAACTATTTAAAAAGCAGATTTTACTGTATTTTGAACTAAAATATGTCTATGTAAACAAGTGTCCTATAGGCTTTATTTCCAAATAGAACAACTATCACTAAAAATGTTAAACATGTCGGTAGTAGAAGAATTAACTTCTCATTTATATTTGAATCTGAAAGATTATTATCCTTCACTTTTATAACGATGTAGCTCATCAATGTATAGATTTCTAATCTCAGTCAAATGACTCAGGAAGGGGTGTACTTTTATAGCATTTCAGAGAATTTAATCTTCCCCATCATATAAATAGCTGAGTTTTTACTCTCTGAATAATATTTTGAAATGCATTTTTTTTTTGCTTTACTCCTAAGCCCTGTGAAACCCAAAACACCCTTATCAAAAATGAGGATAAAATGTAAAAAGAATTTTTAAAAAGATAGCTTTATAAAGAAAAACAAAAAGAATTTTGAAAAGCCCCAAACAGGATTGCAGCAAACAGACCCATGGTTCTGACCAGAGAAGCTAGTTTTGAGTATTTTTTTTCATGATTATTATGATGATGGCTAGGGCCGATTCAAGTAAATTTGAAAAAGTGAGTAGCCCAACTTATTCTCTACCAAACCTTTTATCAGAAGAAGTAATCTAATAGATAGATGGATCAGATTTCCTCTGTTTTAACTCCTGGGCAGACAATATGAGGGAGTCAAGGGAAGATAACTCAAAACTACAGAACAAGCTCTCAAATGTATGACGACACAACTTACTTCCAACTCCAACCCCACAATATTATCTAAAAGTGGTTAGTTAATAGTTACCTGAAAATATTTGTTGGGCACTTGAGCACATTGAAATTTAACAAGCCATCTGTTTTTTAAAGACTTTATCTGATACATATATTTGGAATGAGACCTTTACTTATTTCATAACGAGAGGACAGACGGTGGTAAGTGGCATTCTACTAATGTAAAAGAAGCAATAAAATTCCTTTGTCCAACTGACTGTTATTTACTATTTATTCTATGGAGAAAATAAATACCAACGAGCTTATTGTTTCATCTAAATGACCTAAGGGGGGAGAAAAGAGAGTTCCAAGCAGGAGATGTTTCTTTCCATAACAGAATTTTGCCTATGATTCCATTTGATATTCCAAAGCATCCCTAAAATATTTTGCTTTAAAAAGTTTGAATTACTGGAGCACCTGGGTGGCTCTATTGGATAAGCTTCTGAGTCTTGGTTTCAGCTCTGCTTCTCCCTCTTCCCTCTCCCTCTGCCCTCCCTCCCTTTCATGCTCTCTCTCCAATAAATAAATAAAATCTTAAAATTTTTTTTTTAAAGTTTGACTTACCAACAATTATGTAACCCAAAGTTCTGTCATAAGCAATACTGTTACAAATTTTAAAAATCCTATTCTGAAGTTCTTTTTTGTTTTTAAAGATTTTATTTATTTATTCATAGAGACACATAGAGAGAGGCAGAGACACAGGCAGAGAGAGAAGCAGGCTCCATGCAGGGAGCCTGATGTGGGACTCGATCCCAGGACCCCAGGATCACGACCTGAGCTGAAGGCAGACAACCGCTGAGCCACTCAGCTGTCCCTATTCTGAAGTTCTTAACTGAGGACTAGTGGAGCCTAGTTCTAGTTAACACATAAAGGTGACTCTCACATCACCTCTAGTTATTTGTTTTTAATTTACTATTTTGACTAATTGTCACAAGAAAAAGTACACAAGAAAAGAAGTGGAGTTAAGAGGAATTAATATTAAATTTTTCTAAGTTAATATTCTAACTTGAATTGCTCAAATATAGGAAAATTTACTTCCATCAGTAAAGAGTACAATACTAATTGTGTTAAATACTGATTGACATCTGTGACTTGTTCTTGTCAATAAGGTATAGCACTGAACATTTTTAGAAAAACACAAACTTATCTCACATTCCTTACAACTGATTAGTGCATATTGAGTATTTAAGACAACCGAAAAAAAAAAAAAAACTTGTCAAGTTTAACTAATCATTACCACATTTTGCTTTCCTTATCATCAAAGGTACAAGATAGCATGAAGGCACATCCAATACTTACGTAGTAAAGAATAGATAAAATTAAAATTACCAATAAAATCAAAATCACCAATGGAGCCATTAAGAATGACACAAAACTGAAGTGTTTTCAAAAACCAAAGTCTTACCAATAGTTGGTTCACATGCAATGTTGCTTCTACTTTCCTTCCAGGACAGCAAGAAGTCAAGGCTAGTGAGATCTGCAGACTCGATGTAATTGTTAACTCTCGGCATAATCTGATGAGCTTTTGCTATTCCATAATGAACTTTCGTCTCATCCATTTGACGCAAGTTTGTTAGCTCTGCTGTTGTGTCAAAAGCTTGCTGAAAGTATTCGGAAGCTTTGTTGTAGTATCCCTAAAAATGTAAGAGAAATCATTTTTTTCTTAATTTTTCATTCTACCATTCCACATATCTGCTCACCGTGGCATGTACACCACACTGATCTTTCAACAGTTATAGCATTCATCTTCTAGAAGAAAGTGATGGAGGGCAGGGTCTCTATTAGAATAAGGTTCTCTTAAAAAACTATGATTACTAATTATACAATATCTTGAAACTAAGATACTAAAAAAGCTTTATCTACTAAGTTGAACTATTTGAAACAAGTTAAAAATGGTCAAATGATAGTATTTTCATATGGCTCAACCTGATACATGGTAGCAAAAAGAAGTTTGGAGAAGAGTGATCCCATTGATTTGGATGCAATTTTCCTACTTGTAGCATTGGATTTACCTAATGAAGTAGTTTTTTAAATAATAAATTTATTTTTTATTGGTGTTCAATTTGCCAACATATAGAATAACACCCAGCGCCCATCACCCATTCACCCCCACCCCCGCCCTCCTCCCCTTCCACCACCCCTAGTTCGTTTCCCAGAGTTAGGAGTCTTCATGTTCTGTCTCCCTTTCTGATATTTCCTACCCATTTCTTCTCCCTTCTCCTCTATTCCCTTTCACTATTATTTATATTCCCCAAATGAATGAGAACATATAATGTTTGTCCTTCTCCGATTGACTTATTTCACTCAGCATAATACCCTCCAGTTCCATCCACGTTGAAGCAAATGGTGGGTATTTGTCGTTTCTAATGGCTGAGGAATATTCCATTGTATACATACACCACATCTTCTTTATCCATTCATCTTTCGATGGACACTGAGGCTCCTTCCACAGTTCGGCTATTGTGGACATTGCTGCTATAAACATCGGGGTGCAGGTGTCCCAGCGTTTCATTGCATCTGTATCTTTGGGGTAAATCCCCAGCAGTGCAATTGCTGGGTCATAGGGCAGGTCTATTTTTAACTCTTGAGGAACCTCCACACAGTTTTCCAGAGTGGCTGCACCAGTTCACATTCCCACCAACAGTGTAAGAGGTTCCCTTTTCTCCTAATGAAGGATTTTTATTTATTTTAAGATTTTATTTATTTATTCATAGAGAGAGAGAGAGAGAGAGAGAGAGAGAGAGGCAGAGACACAGGTAGAGGAGATGCAGGCCCCATGCAGGGAACCCGATGTGGGACTCAATCCCGGGTCTCCAGGATCACACCCCCGCTGCAGGTGGCACTAAACCGCTGCCCCACCAGGGCTGCCCCCAATGAAGTATTTTTAACCAGTTGCTGTTTCAGTCACAGCAAGAGATCATTTTCAACCAATTTGTTTAATCAGTGGCCACTGAAAATAGATGTATTTATCTGGTGATTTGGTCATCGTTCTTGTTTTCCCTGTTTGCTTATTATCATTCTTGACTAAGAACATTGGAGGTATTCAAGATTTCCAAAAAATATGATCCTGATGGCACTAGCACAGCTCATGGTCATTTAAATGTTCATCTCTCCTCTAAGTCCTTTATGGCATTTCATTGCAAAAATTTGAGGTGGTTTTTCGTTTTTTGGGTTTTATGGACTTTTTTTTTTTTTTTTTTTTGGTCTCCTATCCTCCTAAAACCTATTGTCCACAATAGTTTTCAAAGTGTCAGGACCAGTGCTAAGTACTTCTTATATTATGACTCTCCTAAGTCATCCTGTGAGGAAATACTATTCTTATTCTACAAATAATGAAATTGAGCATCAAAAAAGACCCTATATTCTGCCACCCTCCAAATTTTCTAAAAATCCTTGTGAAAAAGTTTTTCTCAATGGAGGCTATCATTTTTAGGATTGAACCTGCACTTTTAAGACTCTAGGGAACCAAGTTTCCTTTCTTCACTGACTTGGCTTATTTCATCTCCCCTTCTGTCTGCTCCTCCCTTCTCTTCCGTTCTTATTCTTCTCTTTCTCACACATTAGAAAACATGCATGCACACACTTGAGAAGAAGCCCTTCTAAGAGGGAATATTTTATTATAAGTTTTCAAATGATTTTCTCACAACATTTTATGAAGGAACTGGTAATATAAACACCAATGGAGGAGCCCTATACCACACATCAGTACAGGCAAAATGCACACTCAACTCCATGCACCTCTGTATAGTCATGGCACACTGACAGCATACTGATTGGATACAGATATTGCTAGAAGGAGGAGGGGAGAAAGGATTTGCATGACGGTTATGTTACACTAGCAGTATAATACCATGTTATAGACCCACAAGGAGAGTTTTGTGAACTCTTTGTTAAAATGGCTCATTCCAATTAAACTTACTCCTTTAAACAGCCTCTCTATGTTTAATCAATAATAATTTTGGTGCATTGAGGTGAGAAATTCTTTCTTTTATTTCGAAGTGTAAAACATAGAACTTATATGAGAATATGGTTACTTAAAAAATAAAAGGATATCAGAGACATTTGTATGACAAGAAAATTATGTGATTGAGAAAGAATATAGACATTGAAGATGACAATAAAACCAGTTAAAATTTTGGATTGTTCTGCTGAACAGCAAAGAAAAAAGATAAAACAGATGAACATATGTGACTAGACCAAACACTTCTATTTTTAAAAACAGAGAAGTATAAATATCTAACTGTTGTTCTAATTATACTTCTAAGCATTAGGCTATTTATTGCTTTTGATGAAAGTCTTAATTAGGAAATTAGGGACCATAAGTAAATGGGCATATATTTAAATTTCCAGAATTATTTTATATATTATTATGTTAGAATGAACTAACTCATTCATCAGGCAACTACTATGTACCAGGTTCCATGCCCGGCAGTGGGGATTCAGCAGTTAACAGAATTTACTATGCCTAAAATTTATATTACATTTTTTAAACAAGTGTTTTCCCCCCTAAAATAGGAGTATTAAAATTATTCATAATTATTTACTTATAATTATAATTACATATAATTATTCTTACCTGAGCCTAATATTCCATCATTAGGCACATACACAACTACCATAAAGCTGGTATCAGCCTAAATTTTTCTAGTTTAAAACACTATTAAGGAAATACATTAATTCTTCTCAGATGTACCATTTTGGAATGAGATTTTTTTAATGTGTGTTGCATTTCTGGATTTTCACTTCTTAAAGAGTTTAATATCTAAATTTAATCTCTTCTCCAAAAGTTCTGTCCAATGTTCTACAGTTCAATTCTGTTATCAGTTAAACCTTACCCTATTATAAAATTCAGAAGATTCTAGTAATTAATCTTGGCAATCTTAAATATGAATTTGAGAATATATAAGTGAATTAATCACTTATTGAATGCATCTTTTGGAAAAGAGAACTTTGGTGTTATAAACATCACTGGTAAGCATTTAGGGGGCAATGTCAGGACAGGATCTTGATGCCATCATAGACCTTAAGACAAAGCTTGCATTATTACACTATACTGTAGAATTTTCGTGCATTATTCTGACTCTTACCAGATCTTTCTCAGTGTGTCTAATATGTCACTCTATCCAATAAGCAAGCTCAAAAATAAGTGAACATTTTCCTAGTACTGAGGAAAACCCATTTTTTACACATTTAACAATGTGATTATTATCTGATCTTATTAGGGAGTGAAAAGTATCATAAAGGGCCTATATCTAGTTATTTTCCCTAAAGCTCTCTGATTTGACTAATTGATCACATCAGGAGGGGAGGATGGGTGGCCCATTGTCTATGATTATATAGTAAAAGGTAAACTAATTAGGATAAATGATCTTTTAAAGATGTGCTAACTTTATAACAACACTATAATAACTAGAGAAGTTAATTCTAATATTTTTCCAAGTACAGTCTTATAAATGTGGTCTTAATATTATTTCTTAGAAAAGATTATAAAGAATACAATTAGAATACATTGCTTGAGAAGTATGGAGCCAGAAAAGAGATGATGAGGGCAGTATGTAGAGGTCTTAAAAGGCAGACTGACAAGTACCAGGTTTGCATTTAAAGATTCAGTACAATTTTTCAGAATTATTGCCCAAAAGTGAAATAGAAGTTTGGAATTTCTAAAGTGAGAGAATCCTACTCTCTGGATGGATAAAACTGGTTACAATTTTATTGATTGGTTCAAAGAATTCTTATCCTTTTGCTCACCAACTCTGTGCCACCTTCTCATTTAGAATCTGAAACAAAATAATAAACAAGGCAGATATGGTCCCTATTCTTATTAAGATTCTATTCTAGCCAAATTAAAGAACAATAAGAAAATATAAACAAGAAAACTATGAGATGAGTGCTATATGGAATATTAAAGTAATGTTAAAGAGTGACTTGGTGGCTACTTCTTTTTTTTTTCTTTTAATTTTTATTTTGGCATGCAGCTTTCAGAACTTCAATGAAAAGAAAAGGGGAATATGGTGATTTCAAACATTTTGGTCAAGTGGAAGAAAACATTTTTTCCAACAAAACAGATACATTTGTTGATTGAATTTTTTTGGTTTCTCTCTCAAATGCCTGGAAAACTCAATAGAATATAGTGGATTTGATTTCATCATTTTCGATTAAGAAAATGTGTTTGTCTGAGGACTCCAATTACAGAAATGGTAGCTATGATTAAAGTGTTCCTTATGAATAGCAATAAAGCCAAGTTATACTACAAAATACAAGTACCTTTTCAAAATACCTTCATATGCTTTTTAAAACTGAGGTATAATGGATATATGACGTTACATTAGTTTTGGGTGTGTAACATTAGACTAAATATTAGCATATATTACTATATGGTTACCACAATAAGTTCAGTTAATACCACCTCACATAATTACAAATTTTTTTTCGTGATGAGAACTTTTAAGATCTACTCTTAGCAAATTTTGAATATATAATACAATATTATTATCTGTAGTTATCATGCTGTACAAGACTTTTTTTTAATATTTTATTTATTTATTCATGACTTACTTTTTTTTAAGATTTTATTTATTTTATTTATTCATGACTTACTTTTTTTTTTTAAGATTTTATTTATTTATTCATGAGAAACACAGAGAGGAGAGGGAAAGAGGCAGAGACACAGGCAGAGGGAGAAGCAGGCTCCATGCAGGGAGCCCGAGGTAGGACTTGATCCAGGGTCTCCAGGATCACGGCCTGGGCTGAAGGCGGTGCTAAACCGCTGAGCCACCCAGGCTGCCCAACTTATTTTAGAACAGGAAGCTTATACCTTTGAACCTTCACCCATGTGGCTGCTTCTAGTTGGGTTGCCAAGGGAAGGACTCTCTGAAGATGTGGGATTTAACTGAGATATGATGACAATAAGCTAGCAATATGAAGCTCGGACTGGAGAACATTCCATGTAGGGCATTCCAGCTAGGACAAATTTCCTAAGGCAGGAACAAGCTCTACATGTTTGAAAAACTTCACAAAGTCCATTTGGCTCTGGCAGAGTGGATAAGAAGGAGAGTGGGAAAAAATGAAGTCTGAGATGGGGTGAAGGGGTGTCTATCTCACATAGAACATTTCAGGTCGGGGTGGGATTTATATTTATGTTCTCAGAAGAATGGGAAGTAATGGAAGTGTTTTAAGCAGAGAAATAACACGACTTGATTTACATTTAAAAGGACTACTTAGGCCTCTGTGTAGAGATTGGATTATATGGGCGAGAATTGGGGAATAGGCTTGAATTTACTGCAGTAGTGCAGGTGAGAAAATAAGAGTGTCATAAATTCTATTTATGATGGGATGATTGTAGAAGATCCAGAGCAGTGGGTGGATCTCAGATATGTTTGTTGGCATAAATGTCAGGATTTGCTTCTGGATTAGATATGGGGCAGGAAGGAGAAACGAATCAAAGAATATCCATATTTTTGCCTTGTAGCAACTGGGCTGATGAATAATAATGCCATTTATTCAGATGGAGAAGACTGGGAGGAAGGAATTATGTTAAATTTGAGAGATCTATTAGACATTCAAGCAGAGATGCTAAGTAAGCAGTTAGATTTACAAGTGTGGAATCCCAAGGAGAGATCAGAGCTGGAGATACAAATTTGGGAGTCATCAGCATATGGATGCTATTTAAAGCCATGGACCTAGATGAGGTCAGAAAGAGGGAGCTCATAGACTAAAGAAGAGAGGTTTGCCTAGAAAATACCTGAATCATAGTTTATCATCAGTGAACATCAATAAAGGAATAGAATTTAGAGGTAATGATGAGTTCAGGTTCTAACAGGTTGAAACAATCTAAGTGAAGATGTCAGGCAGGCAGTGGGATATGAGTCTGAAGTTGGGAGAAGAGATTGAACTTGACTGTATTAAGAAGCAAAGTCTAAGTGCTTTTGTGTACCCAACATGCACTAGGAATTTGACTGGGCACCCTTCCATATCTATACATTTCTAATCTTTATATAGTTTTGCTAGGTATCTTGTTATTGACACTTGAAGATGACAAAACTGAGGATCAAAGAATTCATGTGCCCAAGATCACAGTTAATAAGTAATTGAGTGCAGATTCTTATTGTAGCTAAGTGCTACAGTTAATAAGTGGCTGAATGCAGATTCAAGGACATGTGGGCAAAAATCAGTCAGGTGCCTCTTTGTCCTGCTAGTTTCCTTCATAGAAAAACTGATAGCATGTATTGCAAACAGCTTATGAGGTTGTTCAGGTGTATAAATGGAATAAAGGCATTTAATATCATTAAGAAACATCCATAAGTTTTGTTTTGAAGTCTGTGATGTCATAAAATTGTTATAGTACTGTATACTTAAGAAGCACCTGGATGGGTCAATCAGTTAAGCATCTGATGCTTGATTTCAGCTCAGGTTATGATCTCAGGGTCATGAGATCCAGCCCAGCATTCTGCACAGGGTGTGGAGCCTGCTTGAGATTCTTTCCCTCTGCCTCTGCCCTTCTCCCTGTTGCGCTCTCCCTCTCACTAAAAACAAACAAAAAATAACAAAGAAACAAAAAAACCTATTAAAATACTATACTATTTATCATTGACTTTATTACATTAAAAAAAAAAAAAAGGAATCATTGTTGATCCCTGGGTGGCTCAGCAGTTTAGCCCCTGCCTTCGGCCCAGGGCATGATCCCGGAATTCCAAGATCGAGTCCCACATCAGGCTCCCTGCATGGAGCCTGCTTCTCCTTCTGCCTGTGTCTCTGCCTCTCTTTCTCTCTGTGTCTCTCACGAATAAATAAAATCTTTTTTTAGAAAAAATAAGGAATCACTAAGATGTATGAATCAACTTGTATATTTGAAGATAGCCTGAATACCTGGAATCCTCCAAATTTTATATTAGAATTGGGACAAAATGGTAAAAAATTAACTTTTGGTAATTGACATAGCCTTTGGATTTTATTTGTGTCTCTAGCCTTTAAGATATTAGACTCTTCTCTAAGAATTACCAGAGAATAAAATATATACTAATGAGATACAAACTCTTGGCAAAAAAGCTTAAAAATGCAAATATAAAAATTATCCCCCAGAAAGGCTTATTGTTTTATTTTCCTTATACTTTCTGCAGTTAGGAAAATAAAGACTGATGCTTGATATTTGTGCTATGCTAACACACTGAGTTCTGGGTTTTGTTTGGTGGGAAGGTAAAGTAATTTGTGTTTTGGGCACTTTTGTTTCAAAGAACAATCCTTTTAAAAAGTAAGACTATGTATAAGCAGGGATGCCAATTCTGCTACTACAGGATAAGCTTCTACTGGGCTGCCAGCCTCACCAAGGCATGAGCCTCATCTGTTTTTCAGCACAGTGTCCTGAAAAGTGAACAAAAGCACATACAAGATCCAGGAGAGAGGAGTCACCAGGGAAGCATAGTATCACAGAGATAGGGCAGCAGAAGGGGCACACAGTGGAGAGACAGACCTGGGGTGACAGGTGGGGAGGCACAAAGAAAGAGGGGAAACCAAGTGGGGGAGATTAGAGGGAGAGGACGACCGAGGGTGAGAGCAGACCAGAAAGACTGGGGCGTGAGAGAAGAGCAAGGTATGTAGGGGAGGAGAAGGGAAGGAGGAGCGTGACAGTCAAGAGAAAAAGGTTTAATGAGTGTGGGTAATAAGAGAGAAAGCAAATGAGCCAGGGCGAGCGAACGAGAGGGGTGTAAAAAGAAATCATATACCCTGTTTGAAAGCATGCTTCCCATAGCAGGAACTAAAGATGGTAGTTTCACTCATTCAGATTAATTTCAAACTCTTTTTCTTTAAAACAAAAAAGCCTAAATAATTCTGAAATCATCAAAGCCAATTATATGGCAAATAAAAGATTGTAGTGGTTAAGAGTATGGGTCTGAATACCACTTCCACCTGGAAACACGCAGGCCTCGGGTAAGTTACTTAAACCCCCTGAGCCTTGGGTAAAGGGGGATTGTAAGATATCACATAAAGGTGTGCAGGATAATAAGGGCTCATACAGCTGGCACTTGTTTCCCCTGCCAGGTGCTATTCTAACTACCTTACATTGAGTAACTCAACACTTACAGCTTCATGAGGAGAGGAAATTGAGGTACCTAGAAGGTAAGTAATTTGTCCTAGGTCACTGATCTTATAGGTGAAAGAACTAGGCTTTTCACCAGTTTAGTCTCAGAAATTATTGCCTTTATCACTACGTACACAACCTCTCAAATATGACTAAGACAAGGTGTATAAACATAGTTTAAGAATGAAGCTGCCCTCAAAAATGATAGATCCTATTCATTATCAAAGCAGCAATTATAACTAGAAGAAAAAAAGCTTTTATACTGTTTCTTAAAGGAAAATCTGGGTAATAAAAGATAAATTCAAGAGAGAATAAATCAAAAGGCCAATACATTATGACCAATTCATTTCACTAGTAATGGCCTCTTGAATAAGATACTTTTATTTTAGAGTTTCTCTTTTCTTTCATATAACCAGTCTGATGCTGGAATTCTACATTTCCTTCAGAATTACTCCTGGGATTGTCCTTTCTTCTCCTGAAGGACCTAGCAGGGACATCACAGCTGAATTAATAAACAGAATTTGGAGCAAGGGAGATGAATGTTAGTGTCAGCAGGTAAGAGTCAACCATTATAATGATATTCTTTGAATTGAAATGTTTTTATTGCTTTTCAAATCCAAGACTACTTAGAATCTTCACTGGCTGTGAAGATATGAATCAGTTTTAGCAGCTAGTGGTGACTATGCCCATGATGGCACTCAGGTCCTGGAAGAAGAAGAAGTAACTGCCCTGTGCATTAACCAAGCTCTACTGTCCTGGTCCTGGGGTCATTCTGCATAATGTATTGTGGGAAGGTGAGAGTCAAAAGGGGAATAGAATTTGAAAACTCTGCAGATTTCTCCCAACAAGAAAGTATATATGTGTATATACTCACTTTTTCATTGTAGATGGCCCCAAGCATTGTACTTGCTCTCACAACATCTAGGCTTTGAAAATTTTTTCTTGCAATTTTCACAACTTTTTTCAAGTATTTAATTGCTTCTGTCATCTCTCCTTGGCTGAAATAAATAAAATAGGAAAATCACTGGAGTATGATCTCATTTAATGTCACAGTAAAGAGAAGATATTTTGTGTCTTTGCATTAGAAAGTGCAAAATGGTTCAGGATAATGAAATGTGAAATGCAAATTTAAAAAATACGTGGCTTGTCTTTGTTGGAATATACAGTGAATTAAAACTTAAACCTTTAAACCCTTGTGTGTTGCTGGTGGGATTGTAAAATGGTGCACCTGCTTTGGAAAACAACTTGGCAGATCCTCAAAAATTTTGATAGACAGTTACCGTATGACCCAGCAATTCCACTCCTAAGAGAAATAAAAATATTATACATCCACTCATATATTCACACAAAAACTTGTACACAAATGTTCATATCAGCATTATTTATAGTAGCCAAGAAGTGGGAACAACCCCAACAGCTATTAATTTAATGAATAAGCAAGATGTGGTATATCCATACAAGGGAATATTATTCTGCCATAAGAGAGAATAAGTTTATTTATTTATTTTTTAATTTTTATGATAGTCACAGAGAGAGAGAGAGAGAGAGAGGCAGAGACATAGGCAGAGGGAGAAGCAGGCTCCATGCACCGGGAGCCCGACATGGGATTCGATCCCCGGTCTCCAGGATCGCGCCCTGGGCCAAAGGCAGGCGCTAAACCGCTGCGCCACCCAGGGATCCCAAGAGAGAATAAGTTTAGTCGTATATGCCACGACATGGATAAACCTTAAAAACATGTTAAATGAAAGAAGCCAGTCATAAAAACATGTGTCATATGGTTCCATTTACATAAAATGTCCAGAATAGGCAAATCCATAGAAACAGAAAGCAGGCTAGTGATATCCAAAGGCTGGTGAGAAGGGGAATGGAGAGAGACTGCTAAGAGCTATGCATGGGGTTTCTTTATAGAGTGACAAAAAATGATCTGAATTAAATCGTGGTGATGGTTGTACAACTCTGTGAATTTACTGAAAACTACTGAATTATAGACTTTTTAAAAGGGTGAATATACAGTATATGAATTACATCTCAATGAAGCTGTCATTTTTTTTTTTTTTAAGAAAGAAAACCTTTGAAAAGGTTGAACTTTTCCAGGTCACTTTGCAAATGAAGCCAGTCCTTTGTGGGGAGGCAATACCTGCTGGAGGTATTAGAACAAATATGATGAAAATGGAGTCTTCAGAAATCTCCCAATGAGGACTCCAAAGAATGAAGGAGAGATATACCCCCAGATGGAAGGGTCTGGCTTCTGGAAGGCATGCCACAACCATCTACCATCTGGCAAACTACAAGAATTCATATAAGGAAGAAATA
Source organism: Vulpes vulpes (assembly GCF_048418805.1). Taxonomy (NCBI): domain Eukaryota; kingdom Metazoa; phylum Chordata; class Mammalia; order Carnivora; family Canidae; genus Vulpes; species Vulpes vulpes. The sequence continues at coordinate 82,751,564 of NC_132789.1, forward strand.
AATTTCATTGTGATATACCAGAGAGTTTGGAGATTGTTACAGCAACTCAATCACCAAAACTAGCTAAAACAAATTTGGCTATTTTTTTCTTTCATAAAGAATTGGTGGGCACATCATTTTAAAGATTTCAATGAATTACAATGAGAAACTTCAATTATTTAAATTCTACTCTCATTTTATAAATCTGAGTCCCAAACACTCATCAGTTTTTTATTATCTGATATGCCACTCCAAGTATATACAAATCTTAGTTTTATCTGAGTAAGAGATAAACAGAAAGGGGAGGGATGAGTGGAAAGACTCTAAAAATCTCTAAAGGAGATAAATATTTGAAATTTGAAAGTCAGTCTAAGGAGACAGGCTCCCTTAGGAGCCAATTTTAGTAATTGTCCTGGTGAAGAATGCTTGGGGGCCACTGAGGGACACACTCTCATAAGGGCAAACGGAATTAAGAACTAAGATAAAAAATATTTGAGCAACCAAAGACACAGTAATTTTCGAAAACAGCTAGAGTCAAGGTTTAATATGCTGGGACTGATTTTGTAGAGGCAATTGAAGTCCAGCTAAAGGGACAGCTGACTGCCGATTCATGGACAAAGCAAGAAGTGATTTCAAAATAATGGCTCCAAATTAAGTGTGCCGAAAAAAATTCAGTATCTGTTGAGCCTGTGGATTTTCATTTTTTTCCAATTCCTAACAGAACGATGAATCTAAGATTATACAAAATTCTATTGTTAAATCATATTAGAACCACGGCAGTTTTCACTAATGTGACAAAATCTAGAATTTAGAGATTTTAAAAGAACAAAATCTATAATTGTATTCTTCAATTACCTATACTAAAGGAAAACATTCTTATTTCTAAGTATTTTTGAGTCCCTAGAATTTCCCTTTTGTTCCATAGGCCAGCAGTTCTCAGTGAACATTCTATGACTCAGTAATTCACAGGATAAAACTTGGAAATGCAGAGCTTGTTTTGCAATCGAGCTGATCCTCATATGAGTATTCCTCAGTTTATCCTGCAAGGATTTACTCATAGGAGCTCTGGACAGTATGGTAATGAATGTGGCATTTATAGAAACTTTGCTACAAACTTTTAAATTATTGCAATTACAGAAAAAGTTAGCAATATTAGTACCATATTTAATTGATTCTAAAACACACATTTTCCCCCATGTTTTAACGTTTCTGAAATCAGGATGTCTTACAACAGGTGGGCATCATCATTGTCAGATGGGGAACAGTCAGGTCATAGCTGTTGCTGCAGCAATGGATTAGGTTTATATTTCTGGACATGACACAACAATTGCAATGCTTTGATATTTCTGTTAATAACTATTTAAAGATGATTTCAGAAAGGAAAAGGAGGACTGGTTGTTTTCTAAAAACCTTTCTGAAATCTGGAAGTCAAGAAAATGCTGACTTCAAAATCAGCAAATTAAGTGTCCATGACTTGGAAAAAAATAGTGGAGATGATACTGGAGCACTATTTTTAGAAAGGCTATAGTACCAATGTTCTTCATGACACAAAGAATAATACGTTTGGGGAAAAAATAGTGACAATTCTGATTTAAAAGTGATTCAGAAGAACTGGATTTAGAATGTAAATATGTTTGAGGAGTATAATAAATTTGTATTTTTTACATGAATGCTTAAGAGCCTAAAATAGCTCTTTTATTAAGTATAAAATCAAAATTCTAAGCAATAAGAGTTGTTACCTCACAATTTAGTTAGAATATTCCTTTTTGGTAGTATGTAAGGTGCATGGTCCAATAGAAAAAAATCTTAGATTTAGTGAAATCTAAAAATAAAGTTACTCCAGTGTAATGGATGCCTGCAATATAATGGGCAGTTCATTGGATAGTAAATTTTTTGTTTTTTGTTTCTGTTTTTTAAAGATTTTATTTATTTGAGAAAGAGGGAGAGAGCGAGAGAGATCATGAGCGGGCTGAGGGAGAAGTAGACTCTACTGAACAGGGAGCCTGATCTGATGTGGGGCTCGATCCTGGCACTCTAGGATCATGACCCCAGCCAAAAGCAGCTTAGCCTAATGAGCCACCCAGGTGCCCCTGACTAATAAATTTTTGAATAAAATTTTCTAGGAAGTTTGAAATTCACACTGAATTTATATATACCTGATATATAGTTAGAACATAATGAGAGCAAACAACTGGTCTAACTACTTAATAGTCCCAATAAATCTCTATATGTATCTATTCATTTTATTTAATTTTATGCAAAAACAAACATACTTAATTTTTTTGTGCTGTGTTTATATCATATGTGTATAATCATAAAGCAATCATATATTCAACAGCATTCTGTTTATAAAATGAGCATCAAAATATTGATATTTCTAACCTAACATTACAAATTCACTTGCAAAATGACATTCATTTTCATGGTTACAGTTAAAATAGCAAAATTTAACATTCACCTAAATCTCTGAGCAAATAGAACCCAACACAAATTTTAGCATGAATGTCTATAGTAGGTGTGGTTGATGAACTATATTATTACCACCTGCAATAAACAGTTGATAAAGCACCTCTTGAAAAAGTAATATAAAACGTAATATCTGATTTTCAGTGGCAAGAAGTTTTAAAAATTTTAAGTTCAATTAGCCAACATGTAGTAGTACATCATCAGTTTCAGATTTGGCGTTCAATCATCGGTTGTGTATAATACCCAGTTCTCATCACATCACATGACCTCCTTAATGCCCATCACCCAGTTGCCCCATCCCCCCACCCACTTCCCCTCCAGGAACCCTCAGTTTGTTTCCTATACTTAAGAGTCTCTCATGGATATTTTCCCTCTGATGACTTCCCTTTCAGTTTTCCCTCCCTTTCCGTATGATTGATCCTCTGTGCTGTTTCTCCTATTCCACATATGAGTGAAAACCATACAATAATTGCCTTTCTCTGTTTGAATTATTTCACTCAGCATAGTGTCCTCCAGGGCTATCCACATCGATGTAAACAGTAAGTATTCATTCTTTCTGATGGTTGAGTAATATTCCATTGAATCTGTAGACCACATCTTCCTATCCATTCATCTGTCAATGGACATCTTGACTTTTTCTCATAGTTTGGCTATTGTGGACATTGCTGCTATAAAAATTGGGGTGCACGTGCCCCATTAGATCACTAATTTTGTATCTTTGAGATAAATACCTAGTAGTGCAATTGCTGGGTTGTAGAGTATCTCTATTTTTAACTTCTTAAGGAAACTCCATACTGTTTCCCAGAGTGGCTGTACCAGCTTGCATTTGCACCAACAGTCTAAGAGGGTTCCCCTGTCTCAGTGGCAAGAATTCGAGATTTTAAAAAATTTACATCAGGGGGATCCCTGGGTGGCGCAGCGGTTTGGCGCCTGCCTTTGGCCCAGGGCGCGATCCTGGAAACCCGGGATCGAATCCCACGTCGGGCTCCCGGTGCATGGAGCCTGCTTCTCCCTCTGCCTGTGTCTCTGCCTCTCTCTCTCTCTCTCTCTCTGTGACTATCATAAAATTAAAAAAAAAAAAATTTACATCAGAAATAGTATATAGAATAAGTAAGTTCATGCAAAAATATTTTAATAAGTTTAGAATACTCAGAAAACAATCCCACAAATGTGGTGTTGTCAGAGTAACTAGTGGGCAAGTTGAAAATTATTTGGCTGTTTTATAAAATTAACTAGAGTGACTGGGAAATTATGTGTATAACCAAGGTAAAGATTAGAACTCAGATTCAACTTGGAAAAAATGTCAATCTGCCTTGTTATTTCTTTTCTTTATTATTCTTGGGTATAATTGTCATACAATATCATATTAGTTTCAGGCTTACAACGTGATGATTCAATACTTGTCTACATTGTGAAATGATTACCACCACAGTCACAAAAAAATTTTTTTTTATCTTTTTTCCCAAAAATTTTATTGGGGGAAACTACAAAATATTTACAGTATAATGTTTACAGTCACAATTTGTAGGTGTACTGATTCCCCCAAATATATTACAACTCAAGTTGACTTGTTAGTTACATTCAAAAACCTACTTCTGTCAAAGTAGTCCAGTGTACATACATACAGAGTGCTCCAACAGTACCTATGTACAAAGAAACTAAAGCTACTGCTCATTCATCTGCTGTCCAGGAAAGCATTCCTGCCTTTCTACACACGCAAAAAAAAAAAAAAAAAAAAAAAAAGTACAAGTTCTGGAATTTTCTGGAATGAAACAAGGCATATTCATGTATTACATACCATTTTTAGCACTAAGAGGTGGTCCCTTCACTTTAGATCTATGTAAAAAGAAAGTGGTAAATATATTTTCCTTTTGTGCAGTTGAACCCATCCTACATTCAAATTCTCTCAAGCACTAATAGAAAAATAGTTATTTGGCTGGGGAAGATTTAAGGCAAGTTCTGGCCCTCCCAAAGGCACTGTGAGACTAACCCCCACCCCATTATTGCTACATGTCTTTATACGCAGAGTATGTCACAGTAGAATTGGAGGAATAAACAAAAGACCTTTTTTTTTTTTCTAATTTAAAAAGTTGGAATAAGAAAAGCATGCCACATTTAAGTCTTATTTGCAAAGTCTGTGGTCACTTTTTTCTTTAAAGTAGGATGGGCTACAACCATTATACATTCTAAGAAAATTCATAAGATGTTCCTCAAACTATTTCCACAGCATCAGGATACATTTTCTGTAAAGAAATCATGCAATCTTACAAAATTTACATAAACAAGGAAAGAAATTAATGAAATAAATATTACATACAATCTCTTAAATTAAGATTTTTTTACTCATTTACAATAAAATAACCACGTGAAGTTACAAAAGGCATATATCACTGTGAAAAGAACATACACTCCACATTTTGCTGATTAATAATGGCAATCATAATTTAACATAATAAAAGAATATATATCTATTGCTTTTCATCATAGTTGATAAGTACAGTATGAACAAAATTTTCAATGTATACTTTTCACAAGATAACAAATAAGTTAAATAGTTTTTTCATATTGAGTTTTGGTGCAGTGGTGTGAGTCAACTCAAAACAGCTAAAAATTCAGCAGTTATTCCCCCCAAAGATTACGAACTAAGCTCTGCCCAAGGCTTCCAGACAGAGCAGGTAAAATGGTTCTAAAATTAAACATCTACTAAGTGGTGGCGATGAAACCAGTAACCAGTAGGAAACTTTGGAATGCAGGTGTTTTTTTTTTTTTTTCCAATTTTTTTTTCGATGAGTACTTTCAAGATCCACTCTCCCTCAGCAACCTTCAAGTATGCTCAGTACCATTGACTGTAGCTGTAGTGCAGCACACCACATCCCCATGACCTATTCTTTTCAAAATTGGAAGTCTGTACCTCCCGACCCTCTTCATCCCTTATGCTCAACGCCTAACCCCGTTTCTCCCTGGCAACCGCTGAGCCGCTCATATACGTGAGTTTTATTTTGCTTTGTTTTGTTTGTTCATTCAGTTTGTTTTTCAGATTCCACATATAAGTGGCAGCTTAAATATTTTTCTTTCTCCACCAGACTCATTTCACTTTGCTTCATACTGTTAAATTTCACCATGCTGTCACAAATGACAAGGTTTCATTCTTTTTTATGGCCGAGTAGAATTCCACTGTGTATATATATTCTATCTTATTCTTTCATTGCTTGGACACTTAGGTTATTTCCATACTTTGGCTACTGTAAATAATGCTGCAGTGAACACAGGGGTGCACATATCTTTTCAAGTTAGTGTTTTCATTTTCTTCAGATAAATATCTAGAAGTGGAATTGCTGGACCATATACTTCTACTTTCAACTTTTTGAGGAACTTCCATACTGTTTTTCATAGTGTCTGTTATTCCCAAAACAATGCACGAAAATTCCCCTCTCCAAGCCTTTGCCAGCATTTGTTTCTTGTCTTTCCAATAATAGCCAGGTGTGAGGTGATATCTCATTAAGGTTTTGATTTGCATTTCTCTGATGATTAGTGATATTGAACATCTTTTCATGGGTCTGTTGATCATGCATATGTCTTCTTTGGAAAAATGACTTCAGATCCTCTGCTTATTTTTTTTAAGATTTTTATTTATTTATTTATGAGCGACAGAGAGAGAGAGAGAGAGAGAGAGAGAGAGAGAGGCAGAGACACAGGCAGAGGGAGAAGCAGGCTTCATGCAGGGAACCCGATGTGGGACTCGATCCTGGGTCTCCAGGATCACGCCCTGGGCTGCAAGCGGCGCTAAACCACTGCGCCACTGGGGCTGCCCTCCTCTGCTTATTTTTTTTTTAATAATTTTTTTAAATTTTTATTTATTTATGATAGTCACACAGAGAGAGAGAGAGAGAGAGGCAGAGACACAGGCAGAGGGAGAAGCAGGCTCCATGCACTGGGAGCCCAACGTGGGATTCGATCCCGGGTCTCCAGGATCGCGCCCTGGGCCAAAGGCAGGCGCCAAACCGCTGCGCCACCCAGGGATCCTTGCTTATTTTTTAATTAGACTTTTTTTGCTATTGGGTTATGAGTTCTTTATATATTTGTGACTTGCAAAAATTCTAGTTCAGTAGGTTGCCTTCACATTTTGTTGATAATTTCCTTTACTGTACAGAAGAAGCTTTTTAGTTTGATGTAGTCCCACTTATTTATTTTTCCTTTTATGACTTTGTTTTTGGAGTTAGATCCAAAAAAAAAAAAAAATCACTAAGACATACTTCAAAGAGCTCACTGCCTAGCTTCTCAGAGTTTTATGATTTCAGGTTTTACATTGGTCTTTAATTCATTTTGAGCTAATATTTTGTGTATGGTATAAAATAGTAGTATAGTTTCATTCTTTTGCATGAGGCTGTCCAGTTCACCCAATAACATTTATTAAAGAAACTATCCTTTCCCCATTTTATATTCTTGGCTCTTTTAAAATAAATTAATTGACTATAAATGTGTGGGTTTATTTCTGGGCTCTATTCTGTTCTACCAATCTATGTGTCTGTTTTTATGCCAATATCATACTGGGTTTTGTTTGTTTGTTTTAAAGATTTTATTTATTTGAAAGAGAGAGTGAGAGAGTGAGCACAAGCAGGGGGAAGGGCAGAGGGAGAGGGAGAAGCAGGCTCCCCACTGAGCAGGGAGCCTGTCAAGGTGGGGCTCAATCCCAGGACCCTGAGATCATGACCTGAGCTGAAGGCAGATGTCCAACCAACTGAGCCACCCAGATGCCCTTGTAATATTTTGGTTATTATAGATTTATAATACAGTTTGAAATTAGGGAGCATGATGACTCCAGCTTTGTTTTGCTTTCTCAAGATTGCTCTATTCAGGGTCTTTTGAGGTTCCATATACATTTTAGGTTCGTTCTATTTCTGTGGAAAATGCCAGAAGGATTTTGATAAAAATTGCACCAAATATGTAGATTGCATTGAATAGTATGGACATTTTAACAATATTAATTCTTCCAATCTATGAACACAGAAAATCTTTCCATTTATTTGTATTTACTTCAATTTATTTCATCAGTGTCTTATAGTTTTCAGTGTAAAGGCCTTTTCACCTCCTTGGTTAAATTTATTCCTAAGTATTTTATTCTTTTGATGCCATTATAGATGGGATTGTTTTCTGTTTTTCAAAAAGATTTATTTATTTATTTTTAGAGGGAGCAGGCAAGTGAGGAAAGGGGCAGAAGGAGAGACTCTTTCAAGCAGACTCCCTGCTGAGTGCAGAGAACAGCTCAGGGCTTCATCCATGAGATCACAACCTGAGTCTAAACCAAGAGTCAGATGCTTAACCAACTAAGACACCCAGGTGCCCTGGGATTGTTTTCTTAATTACTCTTTCTGATAGATTGTTTAGTGTATAGAAATGCAACAAATTTTCATATGTTAATTTTGTACCCTGCAACTTTACTGAATTCATTTATTAGTTCTAACAGTTTTTTGGTGGAGTCGTTAGGATTTTTATATATAAAGTCATGTTGTCCATAGATAGTGACAGTTTTACCTCTTTTTTCCTATTTGGATACACTCATTTCTTCTTCTTGCCCAATTGCTGTGGCTAGGACTATGCTGAATAAAAGTGGTGAAAATGGGCATCCTTGTCTTGTTCCTATCTTAGAGGAAAGTTTTTAGCTTTTCACTATTGAGTATAATATTAGCTGTGGCTTGTCACATATGGCCCTTACTATGTTGAGAGGTTCATTCCCTCTATCCTCACTTCCTTGAGAATTTTTATCATGAATGGGTGTTGAATTTTGTCAAATGCTTTTTTTCTGCATCTATGGAGATGATTATAAGATTTTATTTAACATTTGTTATTGTGGGTATCATGTTGATTTTTAAAATTTCCCTTTTAATTTCTCCTTTCATTTACCCACTGGTGGTTCAGTAGCATGTTGTTTAATCTCTCTATATTTGTGATTTTTCTGGTCTTTTTTTCTTGTAATTCATTTCTGGTTTCATACCATTGTAGTCAGAAAAGATGTTTTATTTGATGTCGATCTTAAATTTATTGAGACTTATTTTGTGCTGCAACATATGATCTGGTGTGAAGAATAATCCCTGTGCACTTGAGAAGAATGTGTGTATTCTGTTGCTTTTTAATGGAATGTTCTGTTTATATTTCTTATGTGCAACTGGTCTAATGTGTCATTTAAGGCTGATGTTTCTTATTGATTTTTTCTGTCTGAATGATCTATTTATTGATGTAAGTGGCGTAATAAAATCCCCTACTTTTGTTGTAGTGCTGTCAGTTTCTCCTTTTAGATCTGTTAATATTTGCTTTATATATTTAGGTGTGTGAATATTTACAAATTTCATATCCTCTAGTTGGGTTGATCCCTTTATCATGTAATTTCCTTCTTTGTCTTTATTACAGTCTTTGTTTAAAAGCTTATTTTGTCTATTGTAAGTATAGCTGCCTCAGCTTTCCTTTGGTTCCCAATTGTATGAAACATCTTCTCTATCCCTTCACTTTCAGTCTATGTACATCCTTCTACCTAAAGTGAGTCTCTTGTAGGCAGCATATAGACAGGTCTCTCTTTTTTTTATTATTATTAGTCATTTAGTTAGCTACACTGTGTCTTTTGATTGGAGAATTTAATTCATTTACATCTAAAGTAATTATTGATAGGTATTATTATTGCCATTATGTTAACTGTTTTCTGGCTGCTTTGTAGTTCTTCTGTATTCCTGTCTTCTCTTGCTCTGTTCCCTTGTAGTTTGATGACTATCTTTAGTGTTATGCTTAGATTCCTTTCCTATTATCTTTTGTGTATCTACTCTAGGTTTTTGCTTTGTGGTTACCATGAGGGGCACATATAACAGCTTCTATATATAACAGTTTATTTTAAGTTGATAGCAACTTAGGTTTGAACACATTCTAAAACTACATTTTTACTGCCTCCCACTCCACCTCTTATGTTTTTGATGTCACATTTTACATCTTTTTATTTTTTCTTTTCATTAGTTTTGTCTTTTAATCTTCATATGAGTTTTTATCAGTAACTAATCCATTATCTTTATTATATATTTACTTTTATTTTGAGATTTATACTTTAATATGTTTGCTTGTTACTAATTAATGCTTTTCATTCAGCCTAAAGTAGTTCCTTTAACATTTCATTTAAACCCAGTTTGTGATAATAAATTTCTCTAGCTTTTGTCTGCAAAACTTTTTATCTCTTCTTCAGTTCAGAATGATAACCTTGTTGGGTGAAGTATTTTTGTCTGGAACTTTTTTCCTTTCAGCACTTTGAATATATTATTTGCCCTTCTTCTCACCTGCAAAGATTCTGTTGAAAAATCTACTGATAGTCTTTTGGGGTTTCCCTTGTATGTAACAACTTGCTTTTTCTCTTGCTCCTTTTAATATTGCCTCTTTATCTTTAACTTTTGATATTTTAATTATAATGCATCTCGGTGTGGATCTTTTTGGGTTCATCTTATTTGAATCTATCTGTGATTCTTGTAGATGGATGTCTGTGTTTCCCCCATGTTAGGTAAGTTATCAAAAATTATTTCTTTAAATGAATTTTCTTCCCCTTTCTCTCTCTCTCATTACCTTCTGGGACCCTTACATTGTAAATGTTATTCTGTTTGTTGTTGTCTCTAAGGTCTTCTAAGCCATCTTTCCTTTTTAAAATTCTTCTTTCTTTTTGCTGCTCTATTTGGGTGCATTCCACTGCCCTGTCTTCTAGAAAACTGATCCTTTCTTCTGCTTCACCTAGTCTGCTGTTGAACCAGTATCACTATGTTCATTCATTCTTCTCCCAAGTTACTGAGCATCTTAATTACCATTACTTTTGACTCTTTATCAGGTAAATTACTTATCTCCATTTCATTATTTTTTTTCCTGAGGTTTTATCTTCCTGTTTTATTTGGATCATAATCCTCTGTTTCCCATTTTTTTCAATTTTCTGTTTCTCTGTATTAGGTGAAACACTACTTCTCCCAGTCTTGAAGGAGTGCACTTGTATAGGAGGTGAAACTTGTTGTTCAATATTGCTATAGCTCTTGGTTATCTCTTGAACCTTTGTGATTACCTAAGCAGCCTGATTTATTCTTGATAGGTCCCAGGTGTTGAAGTCTGCCCAAACCTGTCAGTTTTCCAAAGGGAAGGATCTCAGTCAGCACCTATTTTCAGGCTGTTTGGAAGCCAGACCCTCAGGCAGCAATTTTAATGTATTCAAATATATATAGTCCTTTGGGGCTATAATTGTAAACCCTGCTGATCTTCAGACCTGGAGATGACCCTTGGGTGACAGTTGCAAAACCTGGGGCTTCTGATGAGTGCATAAATTCCTTTCCATGAGGCACCAGTACACTGTAGCAAGGCCTAAAGAATGCAGAAAGATGGACCTGCATGGCTTCTATTCTCTGAGAGTACCTGTGTAACCTTTAGATATGTGGCCAACTTGAAGTTTCCCCTTAAGACTCAAGTCCCAGGACCAGTAAATAGGCCTCTTTCACAGAAAGACTGGGAGTATGTTTCAGGCTTCTATCTCTGTAGAACTCTGGGGATGTTAGCCTGCCAAGAACTGTCTCTCAGCTACAGCCCATGGGTCCCACAAATGCAAGCCCCTCTTGCTATCAGAACATGTGACTCTGGAACATCCCCTGTGTAGACTGCATGTGATCAAAAGTTTTAGTGAGGCAGCAGGGGAGCAGGAGAGCACAGAGCTGGGGTGCATTTGCTTAAGCTATCAAATTAGAGAGAGAGTGTAAAAATGGCACCCACCAATGCCTCTGTTCCTGGAGAGCCCCCCATAGGGTTCTGCCCCTCTGGCATATGCTTTAAGATTAGCAAACTTCACATATAGTCTATGTACTTTTCAAACTGCTACTTTTGTCCTGGTCACTGGGGTAAGTTAGTCTGCATACAAGCTGTTTAAGAGAAGTACTCTAGTTCCCTGCAGCCCTTTGGGTTTCCTGGATGTGAGCCTTGTTGGTTTTCAAAGCCAGACATTTTCGGGGCTTGCCTCTCCATTGCAGGTCAGGGGTTGGGGTGCCTGATGTGGGGCATGAACCCCATATTCCTTAGGGAGTAGTTAAAGATTTGTAAAATCACTCCCAATTGTGGATTGCCATGTTGCAGGTGGGGTTTTAATGAGAATGCATCTCAGCCTCTATTGCTCATCTAGATGTGGCTCTTTTTTTTTTTTTTTAAATATTTTATTTATTTATTCATGAGAGACATAGGGAGAGAGGCAGAGATATAGATAGAGGGAGAAGCAGGATCCCTGGGGGAGCCTGATGTGAGACTCAATCCCAGGACCCTGGGATCACAATCTGAGTGAAAGGCAGATGCTCAACCACTGAGACACTCAGGTGCCCCTAGATGTGGTTCTCTTATTGTTTGTTGTAAAGGTGCTGTTCAGCTAGTGTTCAGGTCTTTTTCAGAAGGAATTATTTCATATGTAGCTATGGATTTAGTGTGTCTAAGAGAAGTAGGTTCAGGATCTTCATATGCTACCATCTTGGATACCCTCTCTCAAGCTGCCTTTAAACACTAACTAAAATTAACTATTTTGTCTACATGCTATTTTCCTGTGATCTGCATGGAAATAAACACAGCAGCTCTGAGGAACAGCTGCATTGTTATCCCATAGTCTTTGATCTATACTAAATATTTAATAAAACTAGTCTTCAAATGTCAAAAAAGATGGGTGAGTTGTATGGTATGTGACTTATATCTCAATAAAGCTGTTATATTTTTCTAGCTAACCTTTAAAAAGTTTATAAAAGGTGAATGATAGTTTGTTCTTGCAAGTGTCCCTCAGCTGTGAAATCTTAGGTGTCACTAAAGTCATCTATACAAGTTGTTATAAATATACTGGCAAAATGTTTAGAATGGCATATAGTTATGACCAGAGTGCTTAGAATATACTAGGCTTCCTATATTTTTAAATAAAGGAATGGCTGAAAATTTGAAAAGGGAAATGTTTATGCAATACTCATAAAAATTAAGCTCCCAGGTAAATTGAGACTATCAGTCATTGGAAGTTTGGAGTCCATGATTGTCAACTCCTTTCTCCTGGATATTTTGGTAATATCAAGAAAATCTTTTTATTTCAGTAACTTCCTTGAGAGACTATCAAATGCCCTACAATGTGTTAGTTTCTGGGGACTATGGTTCCTGCCTCTAAAGTGTTTCACTGTCAATTTGGAGAGATAAGTTTAAACATTTGTACAAAGAATTAACTGTGATAAATACTACAAACTGTCTAAAGTGCTTTAAAACCTAGAGCACATTTATTTGAATATCTTCACAAGAGCAAGTCTAGTGTTTTGGGGTAAATTTAGTCTTTAAAGGAAGCCAAACAGATCTGGACCCAAATCCAGTGAATACAATTTTCATCTCAAAGCATCCATAGACCTTTGAAAAATTATAATATGTATTGTGGAAAACATCTTTGAATTTTGAACTGCATAAAATGTTTGTGTGCTTATAGATTCACAGATCCTTTGCTCTACTCCCATCTTTCTTTCTCCTCCTCATTTACACAGATCTTCAATGCAAGTTCTGAGTTGCTGCTAAGTGTCTGATCTTTTCCCAAGTATTTTTCCCTCCCTACCATCTAGGACTTTTATTCCAACTCTGTTCTCTTTCTTCTGTGTCTCTCATTTTCCCAGATATCTCACTGACATTGAGGTCTCTGCCTGCCCAAAGTTGGCTATTTCTAGAGTTCTCTCTCAATCATTCCTTTCCCCTCCATGAAAAGCTTAAGCTTTCTATGGGTAATTTCCTATGATGCCATGCCCTAAACTCCTATATGCATATGTCTGGCAAATCCATATTTCTAGCCCTGATTTTTTTCCCCTTTCCTCATCTAATGATGAGGCTTATGAAAATTTTGGAATTTCTCTTTAGGAAACTCCTGGTTGGCTCAGCAGTTGAGTGTCTGCCTTTGGCTCAGGGCATGATCCTGGAGTCCCAGGATCGAGTCCCACATTGGGATCAGGGAAGCTGCTTCTCTCTCTGCCTGTGTCTCTGCCTCTCTCTCTGTGTGTCTCTCATGAATAAATAAATAAAATCTTTTTTTTTTAAAAGGAAACTCCTGCATGGTACAGTAGTGTAAAGCATTCATAAGTAATTTAATGGATTTTGTTTAAAAAATTGAGTTACACATAGAGATCATTTACTGAATTTTCTAAATGTGACTCTAAATACTTTTGGCTGTTTCCAGAGACCAAACCCACCTCTCAAACAATGATGTGCTGCTATTATATATATATATACATAATATACATTTTGATAAACATATCGAAGGTATATGCCACAAGCTCAGACATCATTTCAAAAAAGTTTAATTTTAAACAGTTAATGTCAGGATTAGAGGTATCAATTTGGGATAACCTCCCAAGATTTGAGAAGCATAATGTTCATTTTCATAAATAAGCTATGGTGTATTTGCAAAAATAAGTTAGATTGCTTTACAGATTTATTTATTTTATTTGAGAGAGAGCGTGTGTGTGCTCTTGCACACATGCACTTTGAGGGGGAAGGGCAGAGAGAGGAGACAGGCAAATCAGACTCCCAGCTGAGTGCAGAGCCCAATGTGGGGGAGGGGGGAGGCTCAATTCCAGGACCCTGAGATCATGACCTGAGTCAAAATCAGGAGTCAGAGGCTGAGCCACCCAGGCATCCTGCTAAGTGTTATTTTTTGCAAATCTTCCATTATGCAATGAATGAAATGCCATAATGTAAACATACAACTCTGCAAGATAGACAGACAGCAGGTAAAGTCCTGGTGTCTGGCTTTTAGGGGGCAGGGTCAAAGAATTAACACTTTTTGTTTACTTGAGCGCTGGGTACTATCAGATGCATTCTTTTTTTTCTTTCTTATCAGCAAAAGAATGCTCTATGTATCAGAAGTAGAATGGAATTTCACATTCCTGATGTTGTGAATATTGCTGTTTGATTCTGTTCTCATTTTTTCATGACAAAATCATGAATAATTTTCTTCCACATTTAGGCATAGCTCAATTCTCCAGAAAAATTATGAATTGCTTGAGGAATATTTCAAATGCAGACATGGAGTAAAGTAGCATGAGAGTACACTCACAAATTTAAATATTTGTTTTGTGAAACAACTCAAATGGCATTGAGAGAGCCAGAGAATATAAAATTATTAATAAATAAAAGAGTACACTATTTAGAATCTTGAACAAATTGTGGACTTCTAGAAGTAAAAATGTTTTATCAAACTGATGTGAACTCTCCAAGCTCTTGGACTGTAATATTTAAGAAAAAAAGTTGACGATGTAAGAAAAAAAAAGCAGGGATCACTGGGTGGCGCAGTGGTTCGGCGCCTGCCTTTGGCCCAGGGCGCGATCCTGGAGACCCGGGATCGAATCCCACATCGGGCTCCCGGTGCATGGAGCCTGCTTCTCCCTCTGCCTATGTCTCTGCCTCTCTCTCTCTCTCTCTGTGACTATCACAAAAAAAAAAAAAAAAAAAAAAGAAAAGAAAATTTAGAAAAAAAAAAGCAGAGCTTCTTTGCATATCACTTTAAAACCTCAGGGAAAAATTATTATTTTTATTTAGCTAAAATGGACTCACTGAAGGTTATTTATGTTCATATTCATAAAGGCTGATGTATTTTTGATGGAAGTACATTTTGGATTAGGTTTGGCCTGCTGAGGATTGTTAAAGCACAACACACACAAGCAAAAAACCAAGTTCAGTGAGCAAGAAATACAAAATAGTATGAATGAAACTATTGCTGAGTGAGTCCAGTTGTTTTTCTCCCAAAGTAGCGACAGATTTCCAGAACATCTGAAATTACCTGGGAACTTGCTCTAACAAATAATGCTAGAGAAAAAGTCTTTCTGTTATACAATATATGCTCTATTCTATGAATGTACAGTTCTACAGCCAGCAAAATGGTTACTATAGCATCTGAAATACAAACGTTATGTGCTGCTTAAAGGATCTCCAAATTTCAAAGTTCGCAATAGATTTAGAAGCCAATCTTTCCTTGGAAGGGAAAGAATCAAATATTTTCTTCTAGAAAAGCTAGATTATTTGTATAAGTTAAAGGACAAGGTTAAAATGTTAGACAAATATTAATTCCAGTTTTCTATATGCAGTGCACAGGTGCAACTTGAGCAGCATATTATATGGTATAATCATTAAATTCATTCAACCAGGCCTTAGAGAGTTAAAAACATATATTCTGAGGACCAGGACTCCTCGGTCCAAAGGATGAGAATGAAACAGTGCAGAATATTTGTGTATCAAGGTGATTCCAGTTTCCAACTGGGAAAACAGGACTGTTAACACCCACATCCCCTGACAACTGTCCAATTATGTATATCACACTTGGCCTACTGTTTGCAGTAGAAGTAATCAATAAAGGATGTGGTTGAGTGAACATAGATTTTGGTTGAACCAATGCATGAAAACTTAATCATTTACTCAGAGAGAAGAAATCAAATAGAGCAGAGATGAAACAGCCACTAAGGGGTTTGTTGATTGTGCCACCAAGTTTGTGGGCCACAGATGAAAGTAATAAGGCAAATGGAATCAGTGACAGGAGAAAATGTAAAAAGCTATTCTTAATTTCATGAATTAATAGAAATGTTTTTGATGTATTTTTGGGGGGTCATTTTTAGGAAATTTTGCATCAAAGCCTGGATGTTCCATTTTAAAGAATATATGAAAATTACTAGGGCATGTCATTTCTCTCAAGCAAAAAGAAATTAATTTTCAGCTATAACAGAAAGGTAATTTTCACACTTGAAACTTTGTACTGATTGATTGAAAGATCTCCACTGTGGAAAGTTTTCTAGGAAATAATTTAACCCGAGTTTGCAAGAAAATTTACAATGAGTATGGAATTAAGCCCAGAGGTAGGCTAGTTGTGACCAATGTGTCTTGAACAATTCTCATTTTGTGAATTTTTCCCCCTAGATTCTTTTCAAAAGTCATGCTGATTATTTGGAGAGTCAAGGCATTTCAGTAAAATGAGTTATTTCAGTAAATGAGGCAAAAAAATGCAGTAAAGAAAACTGAGGAATTTTGCTCTCTGTATTACTCAAATTGTCTGTCTTTGTTAATAATAATATTTACTTGGCAATTTCTCAACTCACTCTCTCTTTGTTTTATGGACCATAATTCTGGCTTTTATAGCTGTGTCATACGTGTTTTTTATCATTTTAGGATATCAACCCTCCCTCCTTTTTTCACTAGTATTCCAAGTGGGGCAGGGAAAGACATTGTAATGCTTATTTTCTTTTACGCTCCTTAGCCCCTTGTGCAATTAATATTATTTAGAACAACAGCAAAAATAACAAACACTGTTCACTATTAAAGCCTTCATCAATAACTCTAATGGCATGGCTGGGTCCAGCATTACCAAATGGACAACTCTGTATTACCAAGTCCTTAGTCTTGAGGGAATATGGCATGTTTTTCAATTGAAGTCTTAGTATAAATTCTTATAACCATTTTAGAAGCTTCTAGCCTTAGAGATTATTCACTTTTCATGCACACTCAGCTGATAGCCTTAGACACACACTTATGCTAGACATGGCTATCCTCTTCCATTTCCTTTAAAGAGATAAAGTATATTTATAGGGATAGGACTACCATTAGTGAAACTTGTGCAATTGTACAGGTTAGAAAAAAGATTTAGAGAAGATGTGAAGCTTCGTATGCAGCTTGATTTACTTCTCCACCTCCACTACCATAATTTCCTCTATTTTGGTTGTGCTTCATTTCTTGCATGTTGCTGCTAATCGGAGGGCAGTTTAGAACTCTGAAAGGATATGTGCGTGTGTGTGTGTGTGTGTGTGTGTGTATGTGCATATATCAAAGAACATCAAGCCCTTAAAATGAGATTTTTAAAAAATGACCACAAAATATGTATCACGGCATTTTTAGTAATCAGTGGACTCGATTTAATAAGTCTTCTTAGGTAACTAGGGTGTGTTGTCTACCTGAAAAGAATGTTTGTTTTTGAAACATCTGTATCTTGAGTTATTTTGCACAAATAGTAAAAGAATATGCTGAGGCTTATACTCCCCTTAATGCAACTCTATAACTACTAATAATGCTGCAAAATGGTAGATTTGCACTGGAAAGCTTGCAGTGTCCCTGGGGTACTTCTTCCCTACAGCCCCAGAAGAAGCATCTCTTGTACTTTCTAATGTATCACATAACATTATGAAACTAAGAACCCAGGTCTACCATGCAAATCATCAATGGCCTCATTGGTACTTATAGATGGGAATTCTTATAAGTGGAATTTGTTTCATTTGGTGTAAAAGGGAGGTGGGGAATCAATCTTCCTGCCTATTATATGTTTGCCCCAAGGCAAGTACCCAGAGTGTTGGAATAGAATTGTCCCGATTCCTGCTAGAAACACACCCTCCTTTATGATGTATCAAATATAGCTGTATCCTTTTCCACATCTAAGCCCCCAATAACACTCCATCAGCCAAATCAAAACATCAAATCATTTGTCTGTTAGTGTTGCCAATATTTATCATATAATTGTTCAACTCTCCTTTTAGCTTTTACTGTATAGACCAGGAATTCAGATCCTTGAGTGGAGATTAAAATATTCCAAGAGAGTCACTTGTTTTTAACACGTGAGAATTATTTTATTTTATTTTTTAAAAAGTTTTATTCATTTATTCATTAGAGACACACACACACACACACAGAGACAGAAACACAGGCAGAGGCAGAGGGAGAAGCAGGTTCCCTGCAGGGAGCCCGACATGGGACTCAATCCTGTGTCTCCAGGATCCCGCCCTGGGCTGAAGGTGGCACTAACCCGCTGAGCCACCTGGGCTGCCCTAACACATGAGAATATTTTAAGACAACCTCATGCATCTAGAAGTTTAAAAAATAAAAGCTGTCAGTAACCAAGAGAGCATTCCAACCCTTATGGCATGGTAGGTGCTCAATATATGTTTATAAAAGAAAATATTTTCCCCTGGAATTTTATCTCTTTAGTTATCCTGGAACAAATGTCATTTTGTAAAAATTATTTTATAAAAAATTTTATAACCATAAAATTAGGGATACACTTATTTACTGCATAGGCTTAGGCCAGGCCTGCGACTACAAAGCAAGACAAAACTCCAACCATTTTATACTGATTCTGGGCAGTGTTAACAGCAGAGCTAAGTAATTTAATAATCAAAATGAACTGAACCAAAGGTCAGAGTTGGTGTGTTACAAACAGACGCTAAATTGAGAACTTACAAAACTCTTCTTTGTGCCCAAACATCTGCTTCTTTCCAGTTGTTATTGTTACGTGGAAAGTGAAAGTTTAAGGGATAGCTGGACTGCTTTTCCACAGACTAGTTACCAATCTCTATTTGGAAGAACCATAATAATCATGGGTTGCTTACCTTATCCATGGCTGGCCCTGCCTTCCTCAGGTAAATAGCCATACTTTCTTTATATTGTCTTTTATCTGGTATTTTGTAGGGAACTTTCATTTCATTGGCGTTGGTATTTTAATATTGAATTATTTATTTGTTAATTATTATTATATTGGCAGTGGCAATTATATAATGGTGATGTACTTTCAGTTCGGTAGGCATTTAACCTTTTAAATGCCTTTTAAATAACAATTTTATCTTTTAAAACACTACCTCGTATGTGTTTACAAGCTGAAATATGGAAATTAGAACTTGAAACAACTATATCCATTCTTTTTCTTCTTCTTACCACTACTAACTACTACTACTGTTACCACCACCATTATTAAAAAGCCATCCATATCATGGTATAAGATAACATACCAAAAACCAAAGCCTTAATTTTGTAACTTTTCTTATTATAACTTGAATTAAATAATAACATTACAACATAATGCGATAATTAAGTGGACTACACAATGATCACAATACAACAAGTGAAGGGCAAATCATATGTTTTCCATGGAAAAATTTGTTGTTCAGGTATACTTTATTAAATTTTCTGTTTTGAATGAAATAGCAGAAATATCATTTTTCCATTCAGTTGTTTACCCATAAATGTACGCTCAGAAGAGAGATGTCTTAATGGAAGAAGCAGGATTGAAGCATAAGTGAAAACTTTCCTTCAAGAAGAGATCCGGAAAGGTTACGGTGAGCCACAGTTACTGAAGCGTACTATATATTTCTGTGCTCTTGCTTTTTTAACCTGTGAGATGTGACCTGATTTTTCCCTTTCATTCAAGGTCATCACTAAACTTACAAAAAAATCAAAAATAAAATAGTACAAAGGAGGAATAGACAAAGGAGAGTTTAGGTGGATATTTTAAAATACCACATTGGTTTAAAATAACTTAACGATGAAAGGGTCACTTAAGAAGGGCACTGCTTAAAATTTAAGCAGGCAGTAATGGAAAGCGACAGACCTCAAACAATTTAAGTCTTTCACAGCTGAGTGAATTCACAGTGACAGCAAGACAAGGATGTGCTAACTTACCTCTGCAGGACCTTGGCTATTGCTTCATAGGCTCTCCCCAGGCTGAGATCATCATCCAGGTCTGTGGAGATTTTACTGTAAG
This sequence comes from Vulpes vulpes, assembly GCF_048418805.1. Taxonomy (NCBI): domain Eukaryota; kingdom Metazoa; phylum Chordata; class Mammalia; order Carnivora; family Canidae; genus Vulpes; species Vulpes vulpes. Next base: position 82,771,554 of record NC_132789.1, read on the forward strand.
TGTTAAGGACCTATCAGGAAAAGAAATACATATTAAATATCCAGCACGGCCAGATTCACTGATGTTTCATTTTGTAACAGAAAAAGATTAAAATTAATAGTTGTTTCTAATGTCTCCATAAAATACTTTTTTGTTTATTAAAAATTCATGTTGGTTTGGTTTATTTTTATCTATAGCATAACTTGTTTCACAGCAATGTCTTTAAGCCATGACAGTGAGGTCTTAATTTTGTAAAAATAATTCTTTTCTTGCACAATCCAAAATCTTCCAATTTATGGAACTTAGGTGTGAATAAATAATTGAATGGTTTACAACGTTATTTTAAAATATGGTACTATTATCTAAGGTAATAGAAGGCAGATTATAATATTCTACTGGGGTAGCTTAAATATCACTTTACTTTCTATAAATAGCTGTTTTGAAAAGCATGAATTTAGGTGCTAGGCAATTTCTAATCTATCATTTTATTAGATGCATATCTCACAGTTTGTGCATGTATTGGGTATACACTAAAAATATTTCTTAAAAATGTACTTCATTACCAACAATCTCCTCAATAATCAGAAGATTATGGCTGCCACAGCCAAACATATGATCTTAATTTAATTTAACACTGATATCATTTTTATGGTATAATTTGCCTTTTTATTCTTTTTTTCTTTCAGTGGCCAGAAGGAGGAAAATACGTAAAACAAAATTCCTATTCTTCCTTCTTCCTTTATTGTTACTTGACCCAACCTATTACACACATGAGGACACAGGAAATCTCCAAAGACCTCTATGGAAATCCTTTTTGCACATTTTCTAAGACAGAATTAGTGAAAGTCATTTGACAGCCGTTGAGAGAGAGTCAGGGTGAGGGAGGACATAAATACGTGCTGTATGCTACTGCCTGAATTAGGCAGCTTGGAAGATTTAAGTATTATAGGCAGTGTTGATATTTGACTCTACTTTCTTAAGGTTAATATTTGGGAAATAATTTCAATGAGGCCATTGTGATACCTCATAATATTTGTTTTGTGAGTGTGTTTTTTATAAGTGGCTGCTCATTGATATAACGCTGATATTAAAGTTTACTCATACATAATGACCCAGTGTTTTAATTCCTGTTAAACCTACAAAGATCAAAATTTTCATTCTTAATTTTAAGCCTCTTAATATGCCTTGTATAAACCTGAAAATATTCTTTTCACTTTGTCTTGCATAACTGACAACATCTACATTAAGTCTGATATAACTTGACATAGACCTTTCTCAGTTAAAGGGCAGAATTCATGAATTTTGTGAATTTATAAGAGACTTTATTGAATCTAAATACCAAAATATTTAGAAAGAGACCTTCTAGTGTCTTTTCTGGTCCATATATCTTTATATGACATTCTACAACTTTAAGATTGAGTATTTTTATATTTCCTGCCACAAACTATTTATTTAGCAAATATTGCTACTGTGTACCAGGTACTATGTTAGACCCTAAGAAATCTTCCATATAAGGGAACATGCTTGCAGCCCTGAAGGCATTAACAGTCTTGTGGTACAGAGCTTTGGGTTGATGTACTACTCAAATTAGCAGGATTCCCCAGGGCTTATCCCATACTTATACTGCATACTCTCCCATGCCGCTGGCCACCGAAGCAGTACAGCAAATACCCACAGGCACCCATTATCTTAGGGGTATGACTCTTTACTCTGTGGATAAGAAGGTAGGTACCCAAGAAATTACAGGTAAATACTTCAGTGCTGATGACTCCTATCCCACACAGGTGTGCATGATTTCCTGGAAGCAGCAGGGGTAAAAACGAGCTCAGTCTGGGCTTTTGGTTTTGCTCTCAGACTTGACTTCATAGAAGCTTCCTCCTGGAGCCAGATGTGGTCTACTGGGATGAACACTAACCTCAGAGTAAGAAGACTTGAACTCAAGTCCTTTCACACATTTTTCCAGGAAAGCTCCTGAAGAACTCTTCTTCAGAAATGAAAAAGTAAACCTGTTTCTGAGAGTTGTCGTGAGAGCCACCAGGAGATAATATAGATTGCTATGTAAACCACAGGATAAGAATTCTTTGGGAATCTGTTAACCAACCACTAGTGAACAGCTCTGATAGTGCCTCCCTCAAAGTAAAGGCAACATGTTTTAATTCGTGGATTGAGAGAGCTCATGCATCAGCTCACACATTTTACCTAAAAACAGGAACTGTATACGTAGAGGGAAGCATTTAGTTCATTACTGGCCCAGTCGGGAAACAATGAATGACATGATGTCCAAACTGAAGACCTACAAAGCACCACAGAGGAGCTCATCTAAATCAGACAGCACCTCTGCTCCTCAGGAGTGTGAGCTCTAGCAGGAGAGAGGAAATGCAGACAGGTGACAAGGAAACACAAGGTGAAATTCAGCAGATTGGGGAATCCTGTAGTTCGATCTAAGGGGAGTATAAAGGACATTGCTAAAATACAAAGGAAAAACTCATAAAAGTGGAAAAATAACATAAGATTACTAATTGTGTAGAAACTAAAGATGTTTTATGTTGCTCTTATGGTAAGCTACCATACCTGCTTTTTAATGAAAGTAGGTAGGATATAATTTCCAAATGAATAAACATTAATTTTTTAAATCATTAGACAAATCATAGAATTTTTTTTTTTTTACAAAGAATATACTTTGATTGAGAAAATACAGTATGCAGATCTGAGGGATCCACTGTACTTGACTGCATATCCCTCAAATAAGCGGTATGTTGGAAACAACTCCAGGGTCTAGAATGTTAAATTCTATCATCACAAATCAAAGATAAGAGGATAGAATAAAGACTCTCTGGTGCAAACTATTTTGATGAATTGGAAATTCATTATGCATCTTTAAACTTTATTGACAATGAACTTAATCAACCTTTTCAAATGACAAAGGACAAAACCGATTAAGTACAGTACTAGATAAATTTAAATAAACACCAAAATGCACATGATTACAAGGTTATCACAGTTGGAAAAATCAGTTCATATGCCTAATAAATATTGAGTGCTACAGGGCTACTCAAATTGCTTCAAAAATTTCAGTGAATAATGGAGATGAAGCATTGAAAACTATTTTACTTGAAGTTTTGAAGACAATGGGCTTTATCTTCCCACTAGAATAAAACTGATTTACCTGAAAAGGCATTTCCAAATAAAATCCAAATTCTTAAAATGAGATAATTTCTATTGATCACCTAGAAACAAAGCTAATAGAATACCTAGCATAAAAAAAATGAGAATGTGCAAAAGAATAATGCTGGCAATATGTGATGAACTCTTTGAAGAATTGTTTGCTGTGAAACAAAATTTTAAGGATCATTAATTTCTTTTGCTGCAATACCCTTCAAGGGAGCATTGGACTTAAGTCAAGATTGTCACCTGTCAACAAAGTGAGTGGGAGGGGGAAGAAAAAGAGAGGGAGAGAGAGAGAGAGAATGAGAGAGAGAGAGAGATTGAGAAAAAAGAATAGAAGAGTAGCCTTGTCCTCCCAGAAGATTTTAAGAATAAATTTTGTGCCTGAACTTTGGAACCTTCAAGGACAGATACATAAGAAGTCATTATTTAGTCTATTAATATCAAAATACCCAATTGTTTTCTCTTCTTTACATGCTGAGGATTTCCAGTATGAGGGTGCCTTGGAACAAAAGAAAATGATCCATTTTATATTGACCCCCACTTCTTGTCTTCCTCTATTTTCTCATTCATTCTTCATCCCCCTGCCACTCTCTTATAGTCCCTTTACTTTAGACAATAATAACACAGACAAAAAAATCCCAGCAATAATAGCTCTTATATTTGTTTTCACAGCTGAAACTTGCTTAAACCACTATAATGACCATCACTCCTGGCCTAACTTGCCCAGATTAGATGGAGTCCTCTCTGTACCCCTCTGCCAGCCAGCTGTTATAAGAAAACACTGTCCCAGTCAATTTGTTTTAAAACCTTTATGCATTTTAACATTATTGTAGATTCACATGCAATTGTGAGAACTAATACAGAGCACTCTCATTTATCCTTCACCCACATAACATCCTGCGTTACTACAGTATAGTAGCGTAACCAGGAAATTGATGTTGATATAATTCACCCACTTCATTCAGATTTCACAAGTTTTACACATGCTCCTCTGTGTGTATATGTGTGTGTGTGTGTGTGCACGTGCATGTCAGTGTTAATTTTATGAGATTGTATCACATGCATCTATTCATGGAACCACCACCACCATAGTCAAAATATAGAAAGTGCTATCACTACAATGATTTCTCACTTTACCCTTTCATTTTTAGTTATGTGTGCTGCTTGGAAAAGAAAGAAGAGAGGTGGAGGAAAATATGTTTTCTCTTTTTTTTGGTGGGGGGAAGGGGAAAGAAAGGTCTGCCTTAGAAAACATTCCAAAATACCTTGGGGTCTGCCCTGTTCCCATTTGATGCACCTCCCTCACCCTGTGTGTTTGTATTTCACCAGGGAAATTTCCTCAGCTGAGTGATAGATAGAAGGATAATAGTTGGTTAAAGTAGTTCATACATACGTATGAATGACTCAAAGATCACTAACTACCCAGAAGTTGTAGTGCTTTTTGTTTTGTTTTTTAAGATTTGCTTATTTTGAGAGAGAGAAAAAAAGAGAGAGAGCAGGGGGATCGGCAGAGGGAGAGAATCTCCAGCAGATCCCTGCTGAGCATAGAGCCTGATGTGGGGCTGGATTACAACTGAGCCAAAATCAAGAGTTGGACGCTTAACCTACTGAGTTAACCTACATGCGCCCCTAGAAGTTGTAGTTTTAAAAAGGATGCATGCTAGCCCCAAATCCCTTCTTCTGGGTGGAGTTTCATGCAGTCTAACAAAATGAAATGAAGCAGTTCAGATAGTGTGTATGGGATAATTTGGGGCAAGTTTATAAAACAAACAACAAAAAGGCCAGCTTTCACTTAAAATTCAGCCTCATGATACGATCCCTTAAGCAGGTACTGATTTTTATAACCTTTTTTTGGGGGGTCCACTTCTATACCTCAGGTTTTCTAGAAGTTTCACACACTTTCTTACAATCTCCTTATTACAGAAGAGATGAAAAAAGGGAGGAAGGGAAATGTGTATCAGCAGCTGTGAAGGTCAGGTGTTTGGAAGTCACTGATACCTAAAAGGTAACTCCCTCTCATTATTGCTTTCTTCATAATGCTCAACCTTCAGAACCAATGTATTATGCAAAGTCCTCTTCCAGTATATTCTATGTGATCATTAGATGTAACTGCAAGATAAATATATATATATATATTTTATGTACACAATGTATATTACATGTCTGTATATGTAATAGAGATCCATCTCTGCTCTTAAAGGCCTTACTAAGGCAATAAGATTTATGGGCATTGATATTATATAGTGCTATAAGTCTGTATAAAGGGCTAAAATTCTGGTCCAAAAGCATTCATTAAACAAAGACTGGGTGTCTCCTATGGGCCAAGCTTTGTTCTAGGTGCTAGACATACATCAGCAAATAATACAAAACCCCTTCCCCCATGCAGTGTCTACATTGAATCTGGGCAATGAGGAGAAAATTTGTAATCGTATGAATAAATTGAGTGAATTTCAGATAGTGTAGGAAGATGAAGAACTGGGAAAGGCTTACTAAAAGAAGAGAAACTCAATCTGCACTTTAAAGGCATGACAGGATTGGGTCAGTGATGACGAGGGCAGCTTGAACGAAGATCTGGGGTAGGGAAAGAGTGCTACAATGGGAAAGAAACTTTACCAGAGTACACAGAAGCAACAGTGTCCAGAAGAAAGTCTGCTTTAAGGTTCACCCATAGAATGTTTATCTAGTAATGTGTACTAAGTAATCACAGTCGTAATGGATGCTATTAAATAATAAACACTCAAGTTGCAATTTATCTATTTGATTACAAGGGATGAATTTGATTATTGTTTTGAAGGTAAGGTGGGTTATTCATTTTTCTTTATTCTACATGCACATAAACGCAGTCTTTTGTAGGACTTTTTTTATTCATAGTTTATGTCTTTCTACTTTCTAGGCAGCTCAATGTGTTTGGTTGAAATATGCCACATCCAAGATTGTGCAGTTGCCTGCCTTGTTTCCCATTATCCAAGTTTAATTTTTTTTTAAAGTAGGTTCCACACCCAATGACCTTGAGATCAAGACCTGAGCTGAGATCAAGAGTTGGACACTTAACCGACCAGGTGGCCCTCAAAAGATTTAATGCAGAGTTGTTCCCCTATCTAGGAAAATGAGAGGAAAATATTCTTCTTTCTCCCTCTGGCACAGTACTGAGCATGCATAACTCAAACTAATACAGATCAATGACAAAAGGTTTAAATTGGCCTCTATGTTCTGGTCAGTGACCCTATCTTTGTTTCTGTAGGAAAACAATGCATGAAAACCACCACATAAAGTAAGTTCTAACATTTAGCCCATTTGGGATGGAAATTTTGTAATTTTGCAAAAATTTTAAAGAAAACAATCCTACTTTTACTTCAATTTTTCATAATTGTTTTCTATGTACATTCCTTTCTTCTTTCTACTTACCACCCTCCCCCACTGCTCTTTTCCTTAGTTAATTCAATATTTGAAATCAGTAGGGACTCCTCCTCTGAGGGCATAGACCAGGCTTTGGAGGAGCCTTATGGGATAATTAATCAAATTTCCCTCTGGGTGTTCACATTTTTTTTTCAAATACCATAGGCTTTCAAGTCACACAGGTCTACTACTGAGCTGAGTGACATGTGTCAAGTGACTTACTCTCTCTGAGCCTATTTCCTCAGGTATAAAATGGAAATGAATAAAGTCTACCTGGAAGGGATGTTATAAGGTTCCAATAAGATGAGGTATTAATAATACCTACTAAAGATTTGAATAAAGCAAATGCTTAATTTCCCCAAATACTTACCTTACTTATCTAAGTGGCTCTCAAACGGGGGGGTGATTGTGCCCCCTAGGGTATATTTGGTAATGTCTGGGAGATATCTGAGGTCGTCATAATTGGGAGGGTTGCTACTGTCATTTACTTAGTTAAAAAGAAGCCAAGGATACTGCTAGGTACCCTACAATGCACACTGTAGCCCCCATAACAAAGAATTTTCCAGCCCAAAATGTGAATAGTGTTGATGTTAAGCAATCTTGATTTAGCTTTTGCCTCAACTATTTTCATTATTGGAAGCCACACCCTTGTGAAGCCAGCCACTCTATCGCTGAAGAGTTAATGAGAAAAACTATTGGTTAAGTTAAGTAAAATCTGTTACTTCCATGTGCATGGAACAACCATGAATGTGCTTTGTGGGACAACCCAGAACAAGTCCATCCCTCATCCTGGACAGTCCTACCAATTCTGAAAGATAGCTGTTTTCCCTCCTCAAAGCCTCCAAACATATAGAGTCATCCAGGAGACTCTGAAATGAGTGAGAACATAACCCCGACAGTTTAAACACATTTGAATGTTTCATTTCTAGTTTTGTCTGAGTTCTGGAAGAGTTTAAATAAACGCACCTGGACCATAAATGTCTATGAAACCATAAAGAGGGATCCATTGGGTTTGTTTGTAAAGAAGTCAAGTCTATTATCCAGGGTGTATTTTTTACTTCCTCTTCCCTGCCCACCATAAAAAGCGCAGCTAACAGTCTGTTTGTTATACATCTTCTACACAAACACAAAATTGTGCCATTTCATAACAAAAGTTTGGCACTGTGCTCAATTCCGTGCATTACTTTGAGGAGAAAAAGGCAATGATCCAGATTTACTCTTGTGCAATAAGCAATACAGAAATAAAAAAAAAAATCCAGTTTGCCATCTTGTGCTTGAAATCAATGTCAAATCTGATAGGAAATACATTTATTCTGATTTCTGGCAATCTAACCCCCTTTAGCCATTTCACAGTTGGTGAGCAGAAAGGATGTTTCTGCCTCATTTACAGTGTCTGAGCATGATTCAGACAATCAACTGCAACATTAGTCAAAGAAATCAGTGGCTAATGATTTCTGACAAGCACTGCAGTAACAGGCTGAGGACCAGACTGGACCATAGCAACATTCTGAGCACTTTACTGGAGCCAGCAATCAGAGATGGAAAAAATGAGGGTAAGCAGAACTGGTCTCATATCACTTACAGGCTCTTAGTACATCTTTTGCAAAGTTATAGTATCTGGACAATCGGCAAATACAGCTATCCTATGCTACAGATCTGTTATATTGAATGAGCAAGCACTGAGGACAAGCAAGGTATGCAGCTCTGTAAACTGTAACACACAAAGTAGCTAAATATTTTGCATTCTGCTGAAACTATATTCTTAAGTTAGGAGCAGGCTAGCCTTACTATTTATATTGATCATTTGGAGTGTGAACTCCCTTTTCCTGAAATGCATTACTCACCATTTGGAATAACTGTTACATACTGTTTACATTGCCTAACACTAATAGGAAGGCTATGTGGTCTAATGCAGAAAGGATTGAATGTTAAGAGGTATGAGTTCTAGATTCTCTCCTGCCATTAGCTCAGGGTGTGGCTTTGACAGGTCACTTGCTTATCCTGAGCTTCAGTATCCAAGTCTGGAAGATAACGGCGTAGTACCAAATGATCTATAATTCTCCCTTTCAAAAATATTAGTTGGAGTTCAGAACTCTATATTGATATATTTAGTAATATAAGGTAGGCTCTGGTTGTTTTCAATAATTTCTTCTTGGCTTTAAAGTCCCTGATAAATCTGTTTTGATTTTTTTGTTTGTTTGTTTTTAAAGATTTTATTTATTTATTCATGAGAGACACAGAAAGGAGAGGCAGAGACAGAGGCAGAGGGAGAAGCAGGCTCGATGCAGGGAGCCCGATGTGGGACTCGATCCCAGGAGCCCAGGATCGCACCCTGAGCCGAAGGCAGACGCTCAACCGCTGAGCCACCCAGGCATCCCTATTCTGTTTTTGTTTTTTGTTTTTTCTTTTTTAAAGAAACAAAATGATGAGTCCTTTCATTCAATTGAAATGTCATTTTCATACTTCCCTCTCATTTGAAAAATCACACATATTCCTAATGAATTGCTTTTTTAAAAAAGGATTTTATTTATTTATTTATTCATGACAGACACAGAGAGAGAGAGGCAGAGACACAGGCAGAGGGAGAAGCAGGCTCCATGCAGGGAGCCCGATGTGGGACTCGATCCCAGGTCTCCAGGATCACACCCTGGGCTGAAGGCGGCGCTAAACTGCTGAGCCACTGGGGCTGCCCCTAATGAATTGCTTTTTAAAGAGTGTCACTAAACTAGAATAGCTGATAGCAAGGAGAGCTGAATCTGCAATGTTTGGGGTTCATAATAAATAGCAGTTGCTATCGATGCAATGATCAATTCTCTTCAAAAAAAGCCAATTTTTCTTTTACCACTTAAAATTTTTAAGAATTTGATGAAAGTTCAAGGCTATCCTTAAATTATGTAAACTGAATTAGAATTGCTAGTTTATCTCTCATATACTACAAGTTTATATTGTATTTTCAAAGGCTATGAAGATAGAAATAAATCTCAAGAAAATTCCAAGAATCTCCTTTTACCTAAAACTCTCTCTCTAGATGTCCAATATACAGAGGACTCGCAAACCCCAAAATAATGAAACAGAATTACACTTGCAGTTAAAAATAAAAATTTTCTGAATAGTAAGTTGGAACCTATTGCCTGAAACTGCCATTTCTAAATTGGTCATTAGAGTTTTGCAGTATGTTTATGAGAGACATATTTGTGAAGAATTTCAATTCTAATTCTCAATTATTTTCTATACTATAAATCAGAAAGCATAAAAATATTTATCCTATACAACTCAATCATAGTGTGAGTTTTATTTACAGCTCCTTAAAAAGAAATTTTCCCTACCCTTAAGTTCTTGCTAGGAAAACTCATTGGAGACTTTGTTTTATATTTTGCTAGAAGGCCCTTAACCAAGGGCAGTCCAGTAATCTATCAGGTGGCCTGACATAAAAAGTTCTATTTGGTGGGAGACTATAGTGATTAGTTAGTTCTATCATGCTGTCTTAGGAAATTCAAACCCATTGAGCAGTTGGTAATGGCTGAGTGAGGAGGTACTTCAAGATAAATGAACATCAAGAGAGTGATTGAGTTAGGTCAATAAAGTGAATCCAACTGACCGCTGCTGCTGAGGGGATAATAAGAAAACTCAGCTCCTCGTGTTCTAGGGATCCTCTAGTTCCCAAGAATCTGTCAGTCCATGAGACCCAACCATCTCCTGACCCTAGGTATCCATGGGATGATTCCTCTCATTACCACAGGAATCTCTACAAGTTCTTCCCTTACTTGAAGTAAACTGAATGAATCTCTTTCTTATACCTAAAGAATAAAACAGAAGTATTGAGAGATAAAAGGGCTCTCTAGAGCTAAAGTGGCAAGTAAATAACTTCAAGGCTTTTCCCCCACCAACTTTCCCAGTGAAAGATAGTACAGGATAATTATTTCCATGGCAGTTGGCCAGCAAAAACAGGTTCTATAAAACATGATGAGAGATTTCATTTTCAGCAAAGATTTTGAATGAAAAAAAAAAAGTTTGTGTATTTTTTTAAACTAGGAAATTCTCAAACTCCACTTGGTTATGTTTATATGAGGATGAAAAGTGATTGTGACAAATGATTCCATTATACCTATGATAACATTACCAGTAATTTCAGTTGTCTGTTATTTATGGAGACTAAAGATGGTGGTGGCAAACTGAATCAAATGAAGTGCCAGGCAAATCTAATTTGACCAAACATGTATTGTCACTCACTTTGCCAGTGCAAAGATGTCAACATTCATGTCTTGCTGGAATGTGTGGGATTCTGGGAGCCTCTCTGCAGCCATACAGACCTTTCACTATCAGGAATGAGTCCACTGCTGTCCACCTCCACCATCCTTTTGCCTGCATTGCTCTTTCTTATTTCACATTTGACTCCTCCAGTCCCTGCGCACACATAGACCATTTCCTCATGCTAGTCCAGCACTCACCACAGGATCATATGCATCTGTTAATTAATATTGGTCTCTCTACTATTAGATCGTAAGTGCCATGAGGGCAAGAACCATATCTGTTTTGCTTTCCATTATATCCCAAGCTCCTAGTTTTATGTTAATGCTGAATATTGTTAGATGAATACAATAGAGCCCTTGGAAGGGTCTGGTAGTGAAGTACTTGCAGAAAAATCACTATGGATATAATGAGGTGTTGTATTATAGAATACTCTTATAATTGTATTATATTAATAATGTATTTATAATTATATGTTCTCTTTATAATAACATTACATATAATTAATTGGCTTAAAGAAAAATAAGCTCTTATATAAATTAAGTATAAAATTAATATATATTAAATATAATACACATTATAGTTTATTAATTATAACACACATTATAGTTTATATCTTAATTATATTACATTATATTATATATGTTTTGCATTTTATCTCATTCAATAAAGAAAAAAGATATGACACTTTGTAACTATGGTAAATGGAAAGTGTGGGAAATTTTTTAGCCAGTCCAAGAAATCAAGTATCAGCTGGCAGGCCAAATTCCTAAAAGAGGACTTGAATGACTTTTCAAAATGACATAAGAACACCCTACTAAATGTGTGAGTGTTTCATTTAATCATATTCCCAAATGACTAAGTTTCCCCATGATGAGCCCTTTATGCTCAGTAAGGACAAACAGATCCAAGGCTGAAATTGTTAGAGTAGTCATGGTATCTTGAGGAAATAATTCTTCCTATCTGTGGAAGGAGGATAAAACATTTTCTCTCTTTCTTTTAATCTAGGCTGATGACAACCAAATGTGATTTCTATCTTCATAGGCAACGACCTAAGACAGACAGGTAAGCGGTGAAAAGTCACTAGCTCGGTGACAAACCAAGTTCTTCAGCTTCCCCTGAAGTGGTGACATACCAACTTTCTTCCATTTGAGCACTTTGAACATAATGGTTTCTGGCTCCACAGGAAAGAATCCAAGTGTGTTCTATATTAGTGTTCTATATGACCTAGGAGGTTTTAATAAACACTAACACTGTGAAAATTTCTACATTTCTGCATGAATCAATTCCCACTAGGAGATTTGTCTTTCCCCCTGGAGGTAGAGCCATCATCTATTCATAATCCCTCTTACTAGATTTCTCCCTCATTTAAGGCAGGATTCAATAACATTTCGTTCTGGTTCCCCCTTCTCAGAAATCCATGAAAAGAAAAAAAAAATGAAAAAAAAAAAAAAAGAAATCCATGAAAGCCTTAAAAAACATTCTCAGCATATTCTCTCTGTACAATCTCATATCCTTTTCACCACCGGCCACTACGCTGGTAAAGTCGGTAAACCCTAATTTAGACCCACGGTGTAATGCTTTCAGATCAAGCTGGGTGAACACGTTTCTTTAAAACCAAACATGGGAGGAAAGCCTTCCTCTGAATATTCGCACACAGAGGAAGCTTCATCTATTACCCTTCCGCCGTGATGGAAGAGGCAAGAAAACAATTTATGAGTCATTTCCATTCCGACAGATGCGACCATGACTGGAAATGCGATGCCTGCCAAGAGCTTTTATCAAGTAGGTTATAACAACTAGTAATAAGTGTAAATAATAAATGGCTGGAATCTTAGGGGAAACAGTGGCAATACGAAACGATTTTTGGTCCTTCTGATGGGGCACTGCCACGCTTGGAATTCCCCACCTTCCCAGTAGAGTTTTGGCCTGACAATAAACAACAGTTTAGTACTTTATCTAATCCCAGCCAGGAGGTGAGTTCAACAGCAAGCTTTTGCAGATGTTCACATCCAATAATCTATCCATAATTGATGAAACAGGGAGGTCAGATGTAATGGCTGCTACTATTCCAGCAACAAATAAATGGTTATTGACAAAACAAGCCAGTGTGGCGCAGAGCGCGGAGCAGTGACAGGCGTGCGGCCGTGCTGGGCAGAGGCGGGGAGGGCTCCTGGATTCCTCAGCCAGCCGTGTGGCAGGCGGGCCACACTGACACATAAGCAGATGGAGGTGACTTGGAAAGGAAAAGGGAGGTTGCTGGAAAAAAAAAAAAAAAAAAGATGAAGACAGGCAGAGGCAGAAGAGAAAATGATGAGCGAGCCTTGGGCAAGGCTGGGGACCCGGGTGAGTACAAATGTGCGAACAGTTCAGAAATGCCTTTGAATGTGTGCACTGTGATCCAGATGTCTGGTTGCTTTTATCACCAGTGTGTCTTCACTCATAGAGCTGGCTGTCAAACTGTGCAGCCTGGGTGACTCTAACACCAAAGCGCATGCACGGGACCCTCTGGTGCCCAGCCCCTCCCTCCTGCTGAAGGACATTCATCGATATTCCATTTAACACCGCAGATAGTTTCTTTTCCCCATGTAAAAAAAAAAATCTATAAAAAATAATGTATGCAATTTTAACAATATTTTCAGATAAGTCAAAGATGCGAAATTCTGAAGCTAGAAAATTTCTCAAGACTGGGACTAATCCTGAAATACATACTGGTTAAAATCAGATTTACTGCAGAGGAATGTGAGTTAAAGGCAAAGTTTTCTTTAATAATAAAAAACAAACACTGCACTCCATTCACCTCAACCTAGGCAAAGAGTATAATAAATGCATTAATCGAGTATACTTTTATTGACTGAATAAAATTCAAGATATTTAAACATAAATAAATAGCCGAAACCCCACACTTCTCTTCCAGTGCTAAAAAAAATAATGTTTTTACACAGTTTACTATGTAATATTGTAAGATGAAGAATGGTAGAATGAAATGGTAGTTATTATTGCTATAGGTAGTCATAAAGAGGCTTGGGACACAGATGTTTTAAATATTAATATTCCTAAAATCACTTAAATCAATTTAACACTCTTTAGTGGTTTATTTAGAAGTGTGATTTATTTTCTACTTTGCAACCAATGCCTTTGATCAGCTCTGAAATAACATATGAGCTGAAAATAAAATAGCAAAACAAATTGCTGCTAGCATTCTAATAGTAAGCTTTAGGTTTTATACAATAAACTAGAAAACGACCATTATATTCGGCATTTTCAAATTATTTATCAATACTTAGAAATGGGAAATTATAGAGCCCAGAGCAACCGTGGAGATCATTTCCATAATAACTTGCTAGTTGCTCTGCGTCTGAGCCCTGCCATCCTCTACGCTGGGGTCCTCCCATTTAGCAACTTTGACCTGCCCCAGTCTGCAGGGCCATCCCTGTCTCTAATCTACCAGGGCAGAAACCTGGCATCACATCAGTCTGCCACAGATCATATTCTGATTTAAACTCTCTGTTAAGGCAACCGGGCTCTTTCCATATGCCTTGGCACCACCCCCTGCATGCGTCCCAGCCCCTGGAGTGGCATCCCCATATTGTTCTTCTTGCCTAATTTTCCGTCTTGGCACCTGGTTGGGTTCCTACTTACTGCGAGCTTGGAGACCTACCTTGTGGCCTCAGTATGCTCTCATCAGGAGTCTAAGTCTCAGTCCCTGTGGCCTGGTGCTTTTCACTTGCCAATGGCAATCGCTACCATTTATAGAGCAAAAGCTACATACCTGAAGTGTTTTATATTTATGATACATTGAATCTGCACAGAGCCCCTTGAGATAAATATTAATATTCCTATTGTACAAGTGAGACAAATTAAGTACAGAGAGGTTGTGTAACTTGCTCTAGTACACACAGTCCTAGGGTTGGAAAAGAAGAAAAGATTTTAACTGGGTTTATTGGGATTCAGATCCTTCTTATTTTGTTCTTAAGCACTATGATATACCTGCTCCTGGATAACCCTGAGCATGATTGTGGCTGACCTAGACCTTCGCTTACAGCTTACCGCATCCTGGCACCATTCCCAGAAGCTGTTCTCCACTCGCCTACAGGGGTACCCACTGCAGCCCCGTGGCTGACATTCTAGATGCTAACCTCATGCTTGCCTGGTTACAGCTTTATCTATTACCAGCTGCTATATTTGCATCACAGGGACTAATCATAATAGCTAATAATTGTTAATACTGAGTATTATTCCTCTGCCTGCACGATCCTCTTTGGACTTAGAAAAAAAACCCTCCTCACTTTATAGGGCCTTCCACAATACTACCCCTAATCTCTCTGATTTGGTTTCTATTCCTTTGCTTCCCTTTTGCTTCTCCTCAGCCTCATCAGCCCCAAACCTCCAGGTCGGACTTGGTACCTTAGAGCTTTGGACTTGACCTTTTCCTTCTACATGGAAGGTACTTCCATCATCTCTTGCAACTGCTGGATGTCTCTCCTCAAGTGTCAATTTCTCAATGAGGTCTTCTCTGATCATGTACTGAAAATTTCCTCTACCTGCCACTTCTTGTGGGGTAGCACTCCTGAATCATTCCTTTCTACATTTTCTGTTCTCTGTAGTGCTTATTATTGTCTAACATATGATCTAACTCACTTGTTTATTATGTTTCATCTTCATTGTCTTTATCTAATGGGATGGATGCTCTGTGAGGACAAAGATCTTTGTTCTGCTGTTGGTATATTCCAAGCATCTAGAACAGAGCCTAACAATAGGTGCTCTAAAACTATTTGCTGGATGAATGTGTCACAGATTATTCTTAAGACTACACACGTTAACTAGCTTTATCTTCCTGACCCTCATGAATAGGCATTATTATGATTCTTATCCCTTTTTAAAGATGAGAAAACTGAGGCACATAGAAATTAAAGCCAACAGGCCAAGCTTATCAAGTGGTAAGTGACCAAGAAAGGACTTGAAGCCAGGCCATCTGATTTCAAAGATGACACACTCTTATCTGACTCTTTCTCCCACCTCAGTGCCAAGATGCTGCCTGACAATGTCACCATGCAGGCTAAGTCCCAAGTTCTGGCTCCTTTTGGACCACCCATCTTGATGTCAATCAAGAATATAACAATGACATCCTGTAACAATGTTGTGAAGTAAAATGAACTCGATTTAACAACACGCCCAAGACCAAAGAGCTTGTGACAAAACCATAGCCAGAACTCAGAACGTCTGACTCCTAATTTGGTGGTCTTTCTTGCACTTTCAAATCCTATTCTGAAGATTCTAATGATTGCCTGAATAGTACTTCTCTATTTCCATATAATCTATTATAATAAACAATTAAAAAGTAATTTTGGCTTTGCAATCTTGTAACAAATATTAATGATTACTTACATAATATTTTAAAAGGAAAATGTTTATTTTGGCAATATCTGTGATATTATAAACATATAAAATGAACATAATAAACAGTCACTCTGCTGTAAGCTAATATAAGCTCATAGGGAAAATGAATATGTTTAATTAAATTTAGGAAAAATGTATAGTTAAATCATTTGCAGTATAATAATAAAGACCAATAAACCATTATCTTTTTACTATTCCATTGGAATTTTCATCAACAGGCTAGATTAATAAATATCATCTTCATTTTACAAAGCAGGATGCTAAGAGATTTGTGTATGATCTGATAAGTCAGTGATGGCAGCAGGAGTAGCATAATCCTTGTACAAGCACAGCAAATCATACTTCTATTAGTCTGTAATATTCACCAGCATTTGTTGAGGGAGAACAGGATGGCAGACATAGTTCTAAGGACTTTTTGCATGCTAACCCATTGAATCCTTCCAACTATTCTATGACTTAGTTGCTAGTGTAATCTTCATGTTGCAGGTGAGGAAAAGGAGGCACAAGAGAGGTGAAGTAACCCACCTAACGTCACAGGATTAGTAATGGCAGGGCCAGGCTTTTGAGTTAGGTGATGTGATTTTAGGGGCTGTGTTGTTAATCATGACATCATACTATCATAATGGTTAAGATGGTAACAGAGAGCATGGAAATCTACCAGAATGACCCTATCTCTCTCCTCCTATTTGATTTTATACAAAATTATAAACAGTCTGCCCTACCAAATATTTCAGCTGAAAATCTGACAAATAGGATTATCATCTTTCCCTTACATTTGCTGAGTTGCTAGTAGATGGCAAATTTGCATCAGTAGCAAAAAGAGATTCAGGGTTGTAGGAAAAATATGTTGAACATACTGCTTTTAAAAGAATTATATTACTTTTTCTCCTTACAGATGTATTATCTCTAGTGATGATAGATATTTTATTGTCAACAAAACATCTAGAGAAAACAAGGCAAATTCAACTCTATGGTTAAGTCATGATCAGTGAAGAATCCACGGTACCCCATTATCTATGCCAATGGAAGGTAAGAGAGAGATGGGTAATGGAAATTCGAGGTGAGGATTCCTGACATCTTTTTCTCTAGAGAAGCTACAAAGCAGTGGGTCATACCTAGCCTGCTGCCACTTGCCACTCCTAGTTCATGTGTCCCCAAACACTGTGCCTATTCTGACCTGGCCTGGCAGCAGATGAGTTCAACTGTCATTCAGTAATAATTGCTATGGGACAAGAATAAGAAAATATTACTTACACCAACCAGTAGAATTCATTAAATGGAACAGATGAGAATGTTATTAAAAATGGATATATGTGATTTGTGATGAGACTTAACAAATGAGTTTAAAAACATCTTATTAGGGCCCCTGAGTGGCTCAGTCACTTAAGCATTCAACTCCTGATCTTGGCTCAGGTCATGATCTCAGGGTGGTGAGATGGAGCCTGTGTCAGGCTCTGTGCTCAGCGCTGAGTCTGCTTGAGATTCTCTCTCTCTCTCCTCTGCCCCTGCCCTGCTTGTGCTCTCTCTCTCAAATAAATAATTAAAAAAATAAAAATATCTTACTGATAACTCCAGCAGTTCCAGCAGCATTAGCTCCTAGGAGTGTGGCTCCAGCCTTGGCTCTGCATTTGCTAGCTTTGTGACCCTGAACAAGCCATTTAATCTAAGTCTCAGCCTTATTCATGTGTGAAATGGGAGTAAAAGTAAATAGAAAATACTTATAAGATCTGCCTGTCAGGGTTTGTGTGAGTACTAAATGAGGTAAACCGTGTAAATAATAAGGTTAGGTAGAGTTATAGATCCATTGCATAAAAAGGTACACTAGTTGTTACTGGCCTTCGTGATGAGGCTATTCTATTAGTTAGGTCTCATTTGATTTCATGGGACAGAAACCACCCCAATCTAATTTAAGCAAAATGGGAAACTAGGGGCTCAAATGCCACTAGGAATTGCACTCTCCATTTCTCATCTTCATTTCTCTCTCTGTATTAGCCTTATTCTCTCAGCCACCACTTTCCAAGGTTCTGGAAACATCCAGGCTAACTCCTCACCAAGGAAGACTGGCTCCCATTTTATTTATTTTATTTTTTAAAAAGATCTATTTATTCATGAGGGACATAGGGAGAGGCAGAGACACAGGCAGAGGGAGAAGCAGGCTCCCTGTGGGGAGCCTGATGTGGGACTCAATCCCAGGACCCTGGGACCACACCCTGAGCCAAAGGCAGTTGCTTAACCACTGAGCCACCCAGGTGGCTCCCATTTTAAAAACAAAACAAAACAAAATTATTAGATAAGCAATCTGATTGGCTGAGCTTGTTTAGAGATCCTCTCCTAGAGATTTACTTCTCAGGGATAAGTGGTGGTGGTGAGATCTGTAACCCCAAGGTTAGAGACAAGACCATAGCCAGCAGAAAGTTGAAAGAGGGAATGGTGCAATGTTCTGGGAAGGTGAAGACAATACTTGTCCTCCAAATTGCTATTAAAAATTCTTCTGCCTACCTGCTTCTCCCTCTGTGACAATCTCCTTTAACACTACTATCTCACCTTGGATTACTCGAACAAAAAGTTTCAAAATCATCTCTGTCTCCATCCTGTCTCTGTACTTTGATCTACCCAGCCACAATACATTGTAAAATTTCTTTCAGTGTGTCCATTATGAGCTATGCCACCACCACCTGAGTTCAGGGGAGTCCTTAAGTTGGTCTTCCTTTCTCTACTTTCTCTTTTCAGTTTGTCCTACACACAACTGCCTGGCTGTCTTCTAAAACACATTCCTGCCTTACTTAGGCCTTTGAGGATCTTATCCTACCACCCTGTCCTTCCAACTCCCATCCTCAGCCTCAGTCCCTCAACACCGATACTCCAGGGTGACCAGAATGCATTTTCTGCCCTCCTGGGCCTTAACTCATGCTGCTTCTTCTCCATTGAGGTGGCAGCTACCATTTATCTTGAAAGGTTCAATTCAAATGTCATCACCTCAATCTGCAAATGAGAAGAAGCTTCCCTGTTGCTTTTCTAGCTCTTGGTTCCTATTAAAAGTATCGCACAAGTATGTGTTGGGTGTGTATTTCTCCAGTGGACAATGCAGCCTTGCAGCATGGTAAGAAAGAAA
Organism: Vulpes vulpes; assembly: GCF_048418805.1. Lineage (NCBI taxonomy): Eukaryota > Metazoa > Chordata > Mammalia > Carnivora > Canidae > Vulpes > Vulpes vulpes. The sequence goes on from NC_132789.1 coordinate 82,790,857, forward strand.
CTACTTGAGCATAAAGAAATTGCCCAGATGTATTATTCAACAATGTGTACCAAAGAGAAGTTTAAAACAAAGAAGGGTCCTTCATTAACACAGTTATTATCATTTCTTGCTCATATGGACTTTGACCAGATTTACTCGTGATACCAAAAACTCTAGGGCTGTATTTTTCTCCCCATTTTATTGTTTTTGCTTTCTAATTAATATGATTATTTTTTTATTTTATCAGATTATATTTAAACGCCCTTTAATACCTGTTAAGCTTTTAATAACTTTCTTTGGTGTTTTAGTTGAGACGAGCTGCTGAAATGACTGACTGGTATGATTAAGCCCATGCTGAAGGTTTTTATTATAAACAGTCTCTATACAACCTACTGAAAACATTCATTAAAGTCTTTAAATTTTTAAGGGAATGGAAAGAAATAGTAGTCTACTTTTTTCTTATTACAAAATCAGTATATGTTAATTATAAAAAATTTGGGGAACACAGATCCATCATTCTCCCCAAAATAGAAAATTAAAGTCATCCATTATTCTAGCTCCCACAGATAACCACTGAAAACAATTTGGTGTTTCTAGTATCTTCCTATATACATTGTACATACAAGTTGAAGCCAAATCTTTGTATCTATTAATAACTCTACAAGCAATATTATACCTAAATATTTGCATATATTAATAATAATTTCCTGCAGATGAATTCTGAAATGAGTAATCCTTGAGTCATGCAAAAAGTGTACCTTTTTCGAAAAGAACAAAGCTACCATTTATTGAATGCTTACTAAGTGCCAAACACATTACTATTTTATCTCATTTAATCCCAACAGCAACTTTATGCTGCTTATTCTACAGGTGTGGAAAGGAAGCTTAGAAGTCAAGTGATTTGCACGGTTGTAGTCAGCAATGTCAGTGCCCATACCATAAACTCTGCAGCAAAGGCTGCCAATGCCAGGCCCTGGAACTTCCTGTCCAGTGGCTGGTCTATGGCCAACTGGAACCTTCACTTAGTATCCCTAGAAGCTGCTCTCAACCAATGACAGATGAGAAATGAGAAATAAATGCACCAGTCCCTTTGTCCCTCTAATAGGATAGCTGATCTGTTTCTAGCTATACTGTTTCCCAGAGTGTTCTAGCAAGACTGAGCTCCATTTCCCTATAGTGGCAACACACCTTCCATGGCTTCCTTCTTTTGCCTGACTCCCCTGCTAGCAGAACCTCTCCTAAATAAAGCATCTATGCTCAAATCCATGTCTCAGAGTCTACTACTGGGGAAACTCAAATAAAAAAACATCAGGATGGTTTGTCTCATGACACAAAATGTTCACCTATTGTGGCCCATGCTTTTTGCAGAAACTTTGTGAGTTTGAAGAAAAATTTTGAAAATGTATATTTGACCAAGAACCATAAGGCACATTCCCTGCAATCAAAGGTATTCTGTAGCCAAGTTACTTTATGTTATTTGTTTTGAAACTGGTTAGCTGTTCTTCTCACAGCAGGACGCACTTTTATTCATCTGTGCATGGCCCCTCAATTGTTTTTGTTTTTTATTTTTTTTATTACTTATTCTTTTTTACTCTTAATTGTTTTTATTAAAGTTTTTCCTTCATCACTCAGTATATGTTAATTATATGTTGATTGAGTCACATGGAAAGGAAAAGATGTTTTATATCAAGAAAGAAAGTTTGTGGCCTAAATTAATATAAAAACTGATTTTCTAGCCATAAAATCTATTGTTTGAATTTTTTTAATACTAAGTGAGCTGTAACCTCTCCACTCTTATCCTTTTTCCTCTTATAGGCCTCTGACCACGCGTTCCTGGAGATTGTCTAAGGAGAGGGGTTGGCCTGAATTCAGCTCCCGAATTCTCACCCACCCTGGCACTCTCCATATCAGCTTCCATTTTTTTTTTTTTAAGATTTTATTTATCTATTCATGAGACACACACAGAGAGAAGCAGAGACATAGGCAGAGGGAGAAGCAGGCTTCCTGCAGGGAGCCCGATGTAGGACTTGATCCTGGACCCCAGGATCACGACCTGAGCCAAAGGCAGATGTTCATCCACTGAGCCACCCAGATGCCCCTATCAGTTTCCACTTGTAACCACAGTTCTTGGGGCTCACATCCTTGCCAACTTTCACCTTCAATACTACTTGATTTTTTAATTTTTTGCTTCTAAGTTGTGATTTTATGTTAAAGAAAATTAACCTTCTCCCTTGAAATACAAACAAAAGCCATTACACACATCTAAACAATCAATTCTTGATTATTCAGGAATTGAATGTTATTTTGTAGATTGGCTAGTTTCTCTGTTATCTTCCATCTCTTTCTCTATCCCTGGCCATGATCATTACCATTTAAGAAGAAAAAAAAAAAAAGAGGGTTAACAGAAGACATTCATGGGAAAAGTGGAGACAGCTTTAAACAAGACCATTTTATTAGTTAACTAATTAGCTAGTTAACTAATTAGCAAATATTTTATTGAGGAGAAAGTTGAAATTGCTAGATAAAACTATTTCTTAAGTATTTGGACTGAATATTGGGAGTATGGAGTTAATGTTATTTTGAAAGTCTAGTATATGTTATTTTTATTGGGCGCTACTTATAATGAATAATTTCTAAAGTCAATATAGGTTAACTCTTCAGTTAACCTATATTTTACATCTGTGTGGCAACTATTGGGGGAAATGGGATCTGTAACAGCTGCTCCTTTTAGATTCCCAAGAAGGGAATCTATTATTCCCAAGAATAATTTCTAAAGTCAATATAGGTTAACTCTTCAGTTAACCTATATTTTACATCTGTGTGGCAACTGTTGGGGGAAATGGGATCTGTAACAGCTGCTCCTTTTAGATTCCCAAGAAGGAGACTGCCTGAGGTGGGTCATGGGACAAAAGGATAAAGCGGATGAGAACTCTGATGTAAAGTAATTGTCTATCCTACAGATATGTTTGAGATTACTATATATGTTTTAAGATGTTGAATTACACTTCGTTTTCCTTACGAAGTTACCCCTTCCATGTCACAGAGGGAAAACTATAATTTGGCTCAATGTATAATGACTTAGACCTACACTATTGTCTAACACACCTAATCCTATAATCATCTCTGGGTTCTTGCAGGTGTGATGCCTCTTCTTTTGCGGCCTCTGGATCAACGTGTGCTAACAGCTGTGCCATTGCCTCTAGGTCTGTCATACAATTAGTCTTGTGATGAACTATGCAGGTTGCTTTATTGCTCCAGAGAACATTTTCATATGCTAGGCCTTGAACTTTAAGGAGTATACATACATTATGTTCCATATGTCACTGTTCAGTATAGTTGATTAGAGTACTCAATTTTTGGAGTCTAGAAGTTCATCCTCTTTAGAATGAACGAAACAATAATTATCCTTCTCTTCATTTTCTCACAAAATGAGTATCAGAAACTTTTGTACTATTTCTTAAGATGTGAATGACTGGAAACAAAAATTTCAGCTTTGGAAAGAGCTACTCTAGCAGTACTCTTCTTTTATAATGAATAATGAACATCACCATGAAGTTTTGGCTAATGTGGTGTCCTGCATCTCAAGGGGATCCAAAGCCAAGTTTCACATTTCAAAAACAAACACTAAAACAATACATTTTATGACTTGAAAATCAGTTTTTATATTAATTGAGGGCATGAACTTTCTTTCTTGATATAAAACATCTCTTCCTTTCCATATGAGTCTATGACTAAATTTTTGCCTACATATTTCTGTTAAAAAAAATCAGATTTTCGTTTCTTTCTTGAGTATTCTGATTTTCCTATAGTGCATTTGTCATTTAAATGACAAATACTATAATTTATATGACAAATACCTTAATGTATTCATCATTTAAAAAGAAGAAAAAAACACACATGCCATTTTCCTAAGCTGTAACATTGTAAAGGAATAAACCATTAGGAAAATTAAATAGGAAATTAAATAGGAAAAATGTTTAAAGAAAGTCCAACTCTCCATTAATGAGAAACTTCTTTAAAAATTCAATTTACTAGTCTGCAAACAATCTTTCCTACAAAAATTTAAATTATTACTGAAAGGTTATCTGCTTTAGTGTTTTAGGAAGGTCATGACTTTTTTTTTTTTTTTTGGAAGGTCATGACTTTAAATACAAAGATAACAGTAGCAAAATTATCAGTAAAACATTTTACATTAGCATAACCTCCAAATTATTAAAACATATTTTTCATGAACTACTTAATGTGCTGTTTTCCAAGTAAGGCTCATGTTCAAAAGGTATTAAATAAGATCAGATATGGAATACATGCTTCCATGCCTTAATTTATTGCTTAGAAATACATACATGCTTATACATACATGCCTTAAATTATTGCTTATAAAAATTTTGAGTAATATAATTTGATACGCTTTGGAAATCTTTTTTTAATTAGAAAATATTACTATTTTCTTCTATTGGTGTTTCTAATCCTATCACTTTTCTTTTGCTTGTCAGATAATGGATATTTTTAATCTTTCTCTATTAACAGAACGAATGGAATGAAAAGGAAGTGCTATTCGCGTACTGGTGGGGGTGCGCATAGAGGGGGTACGATGCTAAACTGGAGATCTGTGTGGCAACTATTGGGGGAAATGGGATCTGTAACAGCTGCTCCTTTTAGATTCCCAAGAAGGAGACTGCCTGAGGTGGGTCATGGGACAAAAGGATAAAGCGGATGAGAACTCTGATGTAAAGCAGGAAAATGACTGCTGAGACCCCTGAGCTTACACCTGAATCACCTCAAGCTGAGTGGCGAGCCCTCTTTAGCATGCTTCAGAAGCTGGTGATGAACTACACAGTACCAGGAGGCAAACTGGCTGCAAGCAGAATTGTCTGCATGTTTTGTATAATAACCCATGGTCCTCTGGGGAAAGGAGGCCATGATTTCCTCTGTGCCAGCATCTGAGCTCTCCTCAGATACCCAGGCCATTACACAAGAACAGAAGCGTCAATTTTAGGTAATGATTTCTAATTGGCAAGTAAAGACAACTTCTATTTAATGGGCAGTGAATAGCTCTGAGCTTTAAATAAAGAAATTACCCAAATTCCTTTTTTTCCTGGATAAATCCCATTTTTTCACTCATGGAAAAGTTATTAGCAAATTAATAGGAAAAAGTTTTCTATCCAATGTCGGTGTGTTACATATCCCTTATAAAAATAGGGGCTGGTACAAAGATAAATTTAAGAACTTTGAAATTTACATGTGATAAATTTAGTAAATTACAGTTGAAAACTAAGTGGAAAGCAGAACTTGGAGTAGATACTCAGTAAATGTTAGCTACCAGAGAATCATTGCTATCATTACTCAGTGCTAATTATATCATAGCCTGTGGTAATAATAGTTATCTTATATTTGAAAACTGTTTCTAGTCTAATGTGTAAACATACATTTTTTCCATTTGATCTTCACAAAGAGAAAGTGAAGCTGCCATTGTCATCCTTATTTTATGCATGAAACTGAGCCTCCAAGAAGTTAAGTGACCAAACTAGGGTCAAGAGCTAGTATGTGGTACACAGAACTAAGTTCCAGGTCTTCAAGCCCATGTGCTAGAGTCCCGTAGGCTCTTTCCATACCATAGTTACCTCCCACATAAAGATTGTACATCAAAACCTACTGTCAGCTCAAATATTTGACCACTGAACGATTAGAGCTATTGCTATATACATTTGAACTGTATTATATAAAGGTGCTCTCTTTATCATGTAATCTATCTCCTAAATAAACTCCTACTTCAGTGTCTTTGATGGAGATGTTCACCTACACATTTAACACTTTATTCTATGTTGACTATTAACTATTGGTTTAGGAATACCGGGGCCCAGAGCAATACTCCAAAATAGTGATTTTATAGATGTTTGACTGTCTAGCACTTTTGGAAAATAAGTCTGTTACGCATATTAATGGTGATATAATAATTAGGGTTCTCTCTATGTTCCATCCTATACCACAGATTTTACACATGTTTTCTTACCAATCATAAAGCTGTGCTGAGATGAGGGTCGTAGTATTCCCATTTTATAAGCGAAGAAACTAATGCTTCGAAAGCTTAAGTCACTTGTGCAATGTCACATGATGAGGGAGCAGCAAACCTGGGATTTGAGCCTCCATCAGCCTGATTTTATAGCCCACCATCCTAACCATTTTGCTGCCCTCACACTTCAAAGAGTTGTTCAATATACTTTAAGAAGACTGTTTGGAGGTCATTATTCAAGAAATGCTATTTATCGCCTTCACTTTATGCAAAGTTCTACTAGTCAAAGATTTGGTAGCAGATGTGAGCATTTGTATCCATCCCAGGTAACTCTCACCAGAGAGTATCATGGTAAGCATATTAAACTGGCTCCAAACAGTCCTTTACATGGAGCTGGAATCAGACAGGAAAGGGCAAAAGTGCAGATGGCACAGGAGCAAATGCTGTTACAGACAAACCCATTCAGCCCACATACATTAGTAGGTACAATCCAGGAAAAATGCATCATATCTTCATATACTGCACATGTACAGAACTTGGCAGAGTTGGAATATTTGGAATAATGCAAAGGACCTGAATGATAGCCTCGTTCTTCTCTGTCTCTTTTTTTTTAAGGTTTTATTTATTTATTCATGAGAGACACAGAGAGGCAGAGACACAGGCAGAGGCAGAAGCAGACTTCCTGCAGGGAGCCCGTTGAGGGAGTCAATCCCAGGACCCCAGGATCACGCCCTGAGAGAAAGACAGATGCTCAACCACTGAGCCACCCAGGTGCCCCCAACCCCCCTGCTCTTTTCAAAGATTTTAAGATAGCCTCTTTCTTGATCTTTCCCTTGCCTTGGCTTCTTTACTTTCTTTTCCTCTTTCGCCTTTTATTATTTTTTCTTTCATTTCTTTTTTAATGACATGTAGTGTTCAAGAATCTGTCACAGGTAGTGCAAGAGAATAAAAAATAATTAAGGCAAGAGTTATTCTATGTTAACTATTAACCCCCCCCCCCCCCCCCCCCCCGCCACCCTTAGTTATTCTATGTTAACCCATAGTTATTCTATGTTAACTGTTAACTGTTTTCCAGTCTATTCATCCTGGCTTGTCTGATTTGGTATTTCTTCCCTTCTTCCCCCAAGCCAGCCCCACCCCTCCTGGGTTTTATCATGCAGACCAGAGTTATAAATTGGGGTGGGAGGGGATTAGGGATGTAAGAAGTATAAATGAACCTGCTGCAAAGAGCCACCATTCCTTCATCAGGGAGAGAAAAGGGATAAGAGGGGGAGGAGTGGTGAGCTATGAGCCAGTGGAATACAGGTAGGAACTTTAGGTTTAGAGAGTGACATGAAGGTACAGGCTTCAGAAAACCTAGAGACAGAAAACTTGAAAATCTTTTTAAATGGAAGGAGAGAGGATCTTAAAAACCAATGTTGCTGAGAGTTAAGAATTTTATCTCTTTTACTGTTCTTTGAGGACAAGTAAGTAGAAATTGAAATTACTTTTCTTTTAGCCGGCTGGATTTTTTTCTTTTAATATGATACTATACTGAGATTAAACTATGAGGAACTAAAACTTATTTGAGTTACACAACAGTTTCAGTGGTAGATAAAAGTCTTCACTTAAAAAAGTGACCAAAAGGGAAACTTGTTTGATGTATGTTATTCTGGAATCTGCCAAGGTATCTGTATGTCAGCTAGATTGTCATTTGAATCAAGAACATCCACTATCAAGGATGGGGTGACTTTTAAGGCAGAAGGTAATAAACTAAATAGAGAAAGGACTAAGTGGAAACACTGCAAGAATTATCTCCCCCCAAACTTTTGCCAGCTAAACATTATAAATCAAAGAATTCATTCTTTGTTAAAAACGCCTTCTGATATATAATGGCTTTCCCTTTGTTTGTATATATTGAGTTGAAAGAATAAATACAATTTAGTTACAATTACCTAGCAAAACCCTAGAATGTATCATTTCACAAATATAATCCATAACCTTTATTGTGAATGTTTATCAACAAACCAGGAGTTGCTAGAATATTAGTGTAACTATTTTTTCTGATACATTATTTATTTGTGTTTTGCTATGGGATGCTGATAAGGCTAGAGATTTAGATTAACCATATATATAAGCTAACACCAATGTTAGAAGCATTCTAGGCTATTATAAAGATGCTGACAAGTATGCAAAAATAAAGATGGCTACTGTTTTATATATGGAATAATCAAATAATAGTACCTGTGATGAATCTTGAACTATAAAAGCAAATGAAGTATCAATATGACAAATTTTGCTTTCATAGTATAATTTTTGATAGGCTACATTATTGGTAAATAATAAGAAGCAAATAACTCACTGAATGTACTGAGAATTGTTAAAGTTGGTGTTCCTACAATTATTAAGTGGAACAGAATATTCAGAGATGAAGAAAATTCATGCAGAAAAACACAGTGCTAAAGAAGGTCCTTCCCTTTTCTTGAATTAACTTATGGTTGCAGTATCTGACTGTGGAAATGGGTCCAACTTTGCAAAAGCCTTGAATATAACTTTCAGTAAAATATTTTTACCTTGGAAACTTTAGGACTTCATAAGATACATTTACCATCTAAAATTCAGAATTTACCCTACTTGTGACATGTGCAAGTCTAAACTGATGGCCAAAGGGGATTACTATTTCTTTTCTTAGCACCTGCCAAATGCAGGTAGCATTCTCTCACCTTTAAGTGTCAGGGTCTCTCTGACTTCATGCATAGGCTTGTTAGGGTAACTATCACTTCTCTTCCCCAAACCCCCTTTCCTCACTTGCAGGGATATCAGCTCTAAATCAATCCGTTATTTGGTCTTAGTTTAACCCTACTCTATCATCTAATAAACACTGCTTTATCGGCAAGGAATGGGCGACCAAACCATTCATATGCTTGTCAACATACTCTAGGATTACATATGAATCATCTATTAAATTAAAAGCTCTTTAATTAAAGCTCTTTAATTAAGATCCAGTACCAAAATTTCAAAATCCCTTGTGTCAGATCATCAGAACTATTAACCAATAATATTTACTAGTGACAGGTTTCTCTAAGCCAAGTTTCTTTGAACAAATACAAATCGTGTAAACATCTGTAACAGATGAACATTATTGAAAGGAAGAAATTTGTAAGAGAAAGAGGTTGAATGTAGAGCAAGGCACTAAAAATTTGGAAATATTCCAGATGATCAGCTTAAAACACAAAGGACAGAATAAAGAGAGTATATGGACTTGAAGCCAAGAATTAAAGACTGATTGTGAAAGAGAAGGGAAATGCTGAATTGAACTGTTAGCTGTTTCAGGCTGGCTCCAACACGACCAAGCTGGTTTCAGGGCATTCTTGCCCCTCTGTACAGCTACGCTGTGACAGCAATACCACCAATGCCTTAAAACAGATGAAGACAGTGTTGATCATACAGCACAGGGTGGGGAGGTAGGATATTTTCCTTTCTTTCAAAAGAAAAAATTTTGGGGCACCTGAGTGGCTCAGTGGTTGAAAGTCTGTCTTCAGCTCAGGGCATCGAGTCCCATATTGGGCTCTCTGTATGGAGATGGCTTCTACGTCTGCCTGTATCTCTGCCTCTCTCTCATGAACAAATAAATAAATAATCTTTAAATAGAAAAAAATTGTATGTTAGATGCTTATTTTGTGATTAGATAACTGGGCAGATATCTCATCAATCAATCGAGGAATCAATCCTATTTATTGATCATGTAATTTTTTTATAATATATTCACTGAATAAGGATTGCTCTGTCCTGCTGTGGGTTTTAGTCCATTTATCTTTGGAGAGGAAGCAGGGAAAGTGGTTAAAGTTAGGTACTAGAGAGAAGGAAAAGACATGCCATGTCCTTCAATCAGAAATCAAAGCAAGATGTCAGGTTTTGTGGAAATCGGTTTCATCACAACAGCAAAAACAGGCTGCCCTTTAAAATCAGTCTGAGCTAGAGACCTCCATGCCCCCAATCAGGTACAACTGCTCATGTCCATTCTGCATCCCGGTCACACTCCAACTCCAGCTTCTCATCCCTTGGTGCTTTCTTGTACCTGTTCCCTGCCTCCTGTCATATCCTGTGGACCTGATGCCTTCTCTACTGTGCTCTCGCATCCTGCATGCAAATCTGACAACAGATCCTTCAAAGTCCTGCAGCGCTGCCCATGGACCAAACTTCAAGCTTAGCTCCCATAAATCCTCAGTTCTGGGTGAGCCTTGTTCCAAAAAGACAACAATTTTCTACCACAAGTGAGACCTGGGCTCACAGTCTCTTGTGAGTCTCTTGCTCTTGCCACCTGCAAAGGCTACTCTTGACTGTAGCAGCGAGCCCCAGGCCTGGAATCTGGCCTGCCACGGTGCCCAAGCCCCCCCCCCCCCCCGCCCCCCAGCTGGAGAATTAAATGAGGAGAATAACTAACCCTCACTCTAATCAAGATACTGGGGAAGTGCTTGAGTTCTGACAGGAACTCTGTCAGGAGCTCTCTCATTCCAGCCCATTCCTGGCCCTGGGCCAGGAGGCAGAAGGTGTTTGCATATTTCTGTCTTTTAGACATGCCTGGTTTCCTTGGCTTGTATGTGATCATCTATTCCTGGTTTTCTTCCTACCTCCTTAGATACCCCAGCTTGGCCCTAGGCCTTTTTCATTCATCATTATCAATGCTCTTTAGGAAATCTCCACTCCACAGTTTCAATATGCCAAAGACTTGCATATTTATACAGTATCAAATGTGTATAATATCTCCCATTTAGACTTCTTCTTGAGCTGTAGACCTACATATACCACTATTTGATCTCTCCCTGGATAACTCCAAGATTCCTCAAATTCAGCACATTCAAGCATGAACTCCCCATTTCTCCCCATGCCTGGATATCTGTTAGCATTTCCTAGCTCAGTAAATGACACCAGCATCCATCCAGTTCCACAGCCAGGGACCTAGGGCCCATTTGGGCACCCATGTGTCTCTCACTTTCCATACTTATTCTATTACCAAGTCCATCATAACTTCTGAACTACTTCCCTCCATCTTCTCTACTACCACTGAAGTCCAGAGATTTAGGTTAGAGTAAAAATAATAAAATCTAACAAATACCAAAGGTTTATATTATACAAGGCAGGTACTCCTTTAGAACTGTATCAATGGTCTCTCCTAATGACCCTGTGTATTAGCTTCCTAGGACTGATATAACAAATTACCACAAACTAAATTGCTTAAAATAAAAGACATTGGTTCTTTCATAGTTTTGAAGGCTAGAAGTCTAAAATCAAGGTGTCAGCAGAGCTGTGTTCCTTCCAAAAGCTCTGGGGGAAGATCCTTCCTGCCTCTTTCAGCTTTTGGTGGCTCTAAGCATTCCTTAACTTGTGGCAGCATGACTCCAATCTCTGCACCTTCTTCACGTGGCTGTCTCCTCTGTGTGTATGTGTCTTCTTGTCCTTTGTCTGCTTCAAATCTCCTTTTGCCTTTTTCTTACAAGGCCCCTTGCAATTGGATTTAAAGCCCACCCAGAGAATCCAAGGTGATTGTCTCATCTCAAGGTCCTTGACTTAAGTACATCTTCAAAGACTCTTTTCTGAAATAAGGTAACAATCACAGGTCCCAGGGATTAGGAAGTGGATGTTTGGGGCCACCATTCAATTCACTACACTCTAAAACAGTAGGTATAGTTATTAGCTCCCTTGGAAAAATGAGGCAATTGAGGCTTACAGAGTTTAAAGGACTTGTCCAAGGTCATATGGCTAATACAAACATGTTCATATTTGGCTTATAGTTTCCATACTTTCAGAAAAACAATTTCAATACTTTTCTGAAAGGAGTAACAGTTTCAAGAAATTTGTTCCTTAGATGCCAAATATTGTTTCTTTAATCATTCATTACTAGATTATACCAGTAGTATTATCTTCTAAAATTATATACCAGATCCAGTGCCTGGCATGATGTCTGTCATATATAAGGTTATTTTTTTAAAGAAAATATTTTATTTATTGATTTATGAGAGACACAGAGAGGCAGAGACATAAGCAGAGGGTGAAGCAGGCTCCCTGTGGGGATCCTGATGTGGGACTCAATCCCAGGCCCCCAGGATCTACGCTGAACCAAAGGCAGATGCTGCAACCACTGAGTCACCCAGGTGGCCCTATAGAAGGTGGTTAATAAAGAGTTGTGAATACATCAATGTGATCATGTCACCAGCCTCATCAAAAATCATTAAAAATCCCAGATTGCTTAAAATATGAGTTTCACACTCCTCAACAAAGCATATGACAACCCTCCATAAAATTAAATAATAATTTTGGAATGAGGACAGTCTTTCTAAGAATGTCCAGAAGTCATGCAAAAAGGGATCAATAAATTTGGTCATGGATATTTAGCATGGAAAAATTTCATAAATAAGATAAAAATCCAATGGTCTGGAAAAATATTCACAACACATATTACACAAATGTGCCTAATGTCCCAAGGAAGCAGGCACCTTCATTTATTGTTGTAGGAATATAAACTGATGAAGCTTCTTTAAAGGGAAGCTTAGAGAAAAAAATGTAATTCATCTCTTCTCTGACCCAGCATTTCTAACACTAGGAATTTATTCTGTAGATCACCTCTCACTTTGGCACAAAGTTGTTCACTGATACACCTTTTGTAATAAAACCTAATTGGAAATAACCTAAATGCCCTCCAACAGGAGCTGGTTAAATCCATTATGCTACAACTATAACATGGGACATCATGTGGCTCTTTTAAATGAGCCATGTCTGGGGCGCCTGGGTGGCTCAGTGATTAAGCGTCTGCCTTTGGCTCAGGGTATGATCCCGGGGTCCTGGGATGGAGTCCCTCAACAGGTTCCCTGCGGAGAGCCTGCCTCTCCCTCTGCCTGTCTGTGCCTCTCTCTCTGTGTCTCTCATGAATAAATAAATAAAATCTTTAAAAAAAATGAGGCATGTCTATATGCATTAGTGTAGAAGAAGTTAACTCAAGACACAGAACACTACATATAAAATGCTACAGTTTTGTAAACAACAAAAGAACATATATGTATATATACTTATATGATATATATATATATATATATATATATATATATATATATATATATATATTTTACTTGTAATTGCATTTGCCTTTGAGAAAAGAACTGTGTGTGACTGAGTACCAAGATGGAGGGAAAATGTCTTTTTCAACGTAAACTCTATTGTATTGTCTGAATTTATTCAGCCATGTGTTTGTATTGCCAATTAGAGAAAAGGGGAAAGATAGACAATTTATAAGCTAGTTTTCACCTAATTTTCCATCTTGATTTCATACTTCACCTGACAATTCATTGCTTCCCAAACATACTGAGTATGTTCATGTTGAGTGTGTGTGTGTATATGTGTGTGTCTAATGTTCTATCATCCTTGGCTCCCACACTTTCTGTCTGTAGAAATCCTGTTCCTCAAAAGCTCTCCGTGCAACCTCCCTGATCTTGGAGTCAACCACTCTTACCTCTGGACTCAAAAAATCCATTCACCCTGCTTTGAATTACAGTTATGTTCTCAAGTTATATTATGGCCACTCTCATTAAATTAGCTCCTAAAGAGTGCTGGCTTCTGTGTTCCTTGGAACACAGCATTGCTGAATATATGTCATTGACCAAAAAGTATTAAACCAAAGAGCCATCTATAATAATCTAAGTTTCCCACAATGACCCAATTTTAAGGGTGACAGAGAAAAATATCGCCCAAATATAAGAATCCTACTTGGCACAAGTATCCAAAACAGCAAATCAGAAATCCTCAAAGCTAAAGATAAAGCCAGTACTGTATATCAGATAAAATTATTACAAGAGATATATGTGAAATGAAATAGGAAGCTACACTTGAAATATATTGAAAGTAAATATATTACAAGTAAGAGAAAAATGAAAGAAAAAATGAATTCTGTTATAGTACAGAAAAGATGGCTTTTGACATTTTTCTGTTTTTTAGCCAAACATATGAACTCTGGTCATAAAATAGGCAAACACTGATTTTTATCATGAAGCAGAGTAATTCTCAGATTGGAACTACCAGTGCCCTGCATCTTTGCTGCCTCCCACCACAAAGGTCCATAGCAATGCAATTTACTTGACTATTAAATAACACAGTCTTTTCTAAGCAAAATTTTCCAAATAATAAGTTTACTATAATTGGTTGTTTTTCTTTCTTTCTTTTTTTTTTACTATTTACTTTTTGCAATCATTTAAATCCATATCCTCTTATCCTCAAAGGTATGGGAGTGAGTGTAGAGGGTCACATTACTCCATATATTTAACTTCCATATATTCTTTAAAGCACTTCATGGTAATTGATTATATATTGCCTACTAAAGCAATAAAAATAATTGTTTCTGCTTCTAGAACAGCTATTCTGCTTTAGTCTCTATATAAAGGTAGAGGCCAATCAATTTGTATTGGTTTTATAACAAAATATAATAAAGTAGAATAAATACAATAGTAAAAATTAAAAACTCCAACGATTGAAAGCTTTCTTCAACTTACTGTTAATGCTGTTTCATACTCTCCAGCAGCTAGGTGTGCTAAGCCCAAGTAATAGGAAGCTTCTCCTTCCATCTTCTTATCACTTCCTAAAGTTGAAAATGTAGAAAAATTGCCATGGCATTAAAGAAACTAACATATTATAACAAGCAGAATTTTTGCTTTTTAAAACAATAGAAAGTTGTAGAAATCTAAAGGGGCACCTGCCAGCATTTGTATTACCCAGGAGTTAGGGTACAACTTTAGATTTCTGAACTCTGTATTCCAACCATGATGGGTTTCAGCAGGAGGTAAGGATTCTCCATACTGGATTCATTCTCACCACTTACTGAATTACCACTTGTGAAGCAGTGGCCCAACTGAAAGACTACAAGAACATGGGATGGCAAGTGCCAGTGACAATATTATTATTATTCTCAAGCAATTTCACTGATTGCAGAGAATTATACCCTCAAGATCTCACTTCAGTGGAGTTGATGGTGCCAATGATCCAGTCTAGGGAATTTTAACTCTTACAGTTTGGGCCTTAACTTTTTCTCTGCTATAGGTTTATAAGTGCTGAGGATAAGGATGAAACTAGGCAAGGAAAGGACGGGGTAAGAGGGAGAGATTATGGGGGGAAGTTGCCTCTTGGATAATTAAACATTGATTATTCATAATTTGTACTTGCTCTATTAAATGTTGTAACTGTGTTAAAGTACCAACAGTGGCATGTGCTGATATAGTATCACCATTTACATCCAAAGGGCAGCCGAGCAAAGAACAGAAAAATCGACCCTTGTTGATAGATTTTGAGGCAGCTAATTTAAACAGTTGAGTCACACTAAATATTAGCCATAAAATAGGATTTAAGCACAAGAACTTTTCCTGCTTACTAACTGACACAAAATTAAGACAAAGTGAAAGCATAAAATAATGGAGGAAAATGTCAGCATTATTGAAGTTGAATGACACATATACCAAAGGAAAAAAGGGCAAAATACTGTTTATATTATTGTATAGTTTATTTGGTGGGTTAAATTAGTATTGACTTTAATGATTCAATAATCATTCATATTAAAGGAAATACTGTTTTGTTTTCAAGATCTAATCGTCCATTCTTACACTGGTATACCCACAGAGAATCTAAAGAGGGGGTCATTGTCTCTAATGGATAGAGACAATGTGTTTGGGAGTAACTCAAATGTTTCATTAAAACGTGTCTTTAAACTTCCATTGTTATTTGAAAATATAATAAAGTAGAATAAATACAATAGTAAAAATTAAAAACTATATATCCACTAATTCATTTATTCACTGAATATTTATTGAAAACCTATTCTGTGTCAGGCACAGCTCTAAGCCTTTGGAATATACCAGTAAATTAAAAAAATTTTTTTAAAAATTGGAGTTCAATTTGCCAACACATAGCCTAATGCCCAGTGATCATCCCACCAATTGCCCCCCTCAGTGTCCATCATCCAGTCACCCCAAATCCCTGCCCACCTCCTTTTCCACTACCCCTTGTTCATTTCCCAGAGTTAGGAATCACCAGTAAATTAACCAGAAACATTTTCTGTCCTTGGAGAGCTTACATTTTAGAAGGAAGGGACATAAAGAGATACAAATACATAATAAGCATAATAAACTATGTGGTAAATTGTATGGTGATAAGTATTCTGGGAGAAAATAATACAGCAAGGTAAGGGAAATTGAGGGTCCTAAGCGGGGGTAAGGAGGAAAAAGCAGGTTTCAATATTAAGGACAGTTGTCAGGGTAGTAGATCCAACTGAGAAGTTGGTATTCACAAGAGAATGAAATTAGAAATAGATAAAAAAAAAAAAAAAAGAAATAGATAATAAAACATATGGGAGATTCACAAGTATGTGGAAATTAAACAGTTCTAAATAACCAGTGGGTCAAAGAAGAATTCAGAAGGTAAACTGGAAAATACCTTGAAATGAATGAAAACAAACAAAACAACAACCCAAAACTTATGGGATCCAGCTAAAGCAGGACATGCTAAAGGGATATGTATAGCTATATATGTCTATTTTAAAAAATAAGGGTCATCTTTTCACCTTCTAAAACTAGAAAAAGAAGAACTAACTAAACCCAAAGCAAACAGAAGGAAGAAAATAATAAAGACTAGAGTGGAAATAAATGAAATGCAGAAAAACAATAGAGAAAAATTTAAAAAATTGTTTCATTGAAAAGGTCAACAATTCACCATGACCAAGTAGGATTTATCCCTGGGACACAAGGCTGGTTCAACACTCGTAAAACCATCAATGTGATTCATCATATCAGCAAGAGAAAAACCAAGAACCATATGATACTCTCATTAGATGCAGAGAAAGCATTTGACAAAATACAGCATCCATTCCTGATCAAAACCCTTCAGAGTGTTGGGATAGAGGGAACTTTCCTCGATATCTTAAAAGCCATTTACGAAAAGCCCACAGCAAATATCATTCTCAATGGGGAAGCACTGGGAGCCTTTCCCCTAAGATCAGGAACAAGACAGGGATGTCCACTCTCACCACTGCTGTTCAACATAGTTCTGGAAGTCCTCGCCTCAGCAATCAGACAACAAAAAGACATTAAAGGCATTCAAATTGGCAAAGAAGAAGTCAAACTCTCCCTCTTCGCCGATGACATGATACTCTACATAGAAAACCCAAAAGCCTCCACCCCAAGATTGCTAGAACTCATACAGCAATTTGGTAGCGTGGCAGGATACAAAATCAATGCCCAGAAATCAATGGCATTTCTATACACTAACAATGAGACTGAAGAAAGAGAAATTAAGGAGTCAATTCCATTTACAATTGCACCCAAAAGCATAAGATACCTAGGAATAAACCTAACCAAAGAGGTAAAAGATCTATACCCTAAAAACTATAGAACACTTCTGAAAGAAATTGAGGAAGACACAAAGAGATGGAAAAATATTCCATGCTCATGGATTGGCAGAATTAATATTGTAAAAATGTCAATGTTACCCAGGGCAATTTACACGTTTAATGCAATTCCTATCAAAATACCATGGACTTTCTTCAGAGAGTTAGAACAAATTATTTTAAGATTTGTGTGGAATCAGAAAGACCCCGAATAGCCAGGGGAATTTTAAAAAAGAAAACCATAGCTGGGGGCATCACAATGCCAGATTTCAGGTTGTACTACAAAGCTGTGGTCATCAAGACAGTGTGGTACTGGCACAAAAACAGACACATAGATCAATGGAACAGAATAGAGAACCCAGAAGTGGACCCTGAAATGTATGGTCATCTAATATTCGATAAAGGAGGAAAGACTATCCATTGGAAGAAAGACAGTCTCTTCAATAAATGGTGCTGGGAAAATTGGACATCCACATGCAGAAGAATGAAACTGGACCACTCTCTTTCACCATACACAAAGATAAACTCAAAATGGATGAGAGATCTAAATGTGAGACAAGAGTCCATCAAAATCATAGAAGAGAACACAGGCAACACCCTCTTTGAACTCGGCCACAGTAACTTCTTGCAAGATACATCCACAAAGGCAAAAGAAACAAAAGCAAAAATGAAGTATTGGGACTTCATCAAGATAAGAAGCTTTTGCACAGCAAAGGATACAGTCAACAAAACTAAAAGACAACCTACAGAATGGGAGAAGATATTTGCAAATGACATATCAGATAAAGGGCTAGTTTCCAAAATCTATAAAGAACTTATTAAACTCAACAGCAAAGAAACAAACAATCCAATCATGAAATGGGCAAAAGACATGAAGAGAAATCTCACAGAGGAAGACATGGACATGGCCAACATGCACATGAGAAAATGCTCTGCATCACTTGCCATCAGGGAAATACAAATCAAAACCACAATGAGATACCACCTCACACCAGTGAGAATGGGGAAAATTAACAAGGCAGGAAACAACAAATGTTGGAGAGGATGCGGAGAAAAGGGAACCCTCTTACACTGTTGGTGGGAATGTGAACTGGTGCAGCCACTCTGGAAAACTGTGTGGAGGTTCCTCAAAGAGTTAAAAATAGACCTGCCCTACGACCCAGCAATTGCACTGTTGGGGATTTACCCCAAAGATTCAGATGCAATGAAACGTCGGGACACCTGCACCCCGATGTTTATAGCAGCAATGGCCACAATAGCCAAACTGTGGAAGGAGCCTCGGTGTCCATCGAAAGATGAATGGATAAAGATGTGGTTTATGTATACAATGGAATATTACTCAGCAATTAGAAACGACAAATACCCACCATTTGCTTCAACGTGGATGGAACTGGAGGGTATTATGCTGAGTGAAATAAGTCAATCAGAGAAGGACAAACAGTGTATGTTCTCATTCATTTGGGGAATATGAATAATAGTGAAAGGGAATATAAAGGAAGGGAAAAGAAATGTTGGGAAATATCAGGAAGGGAGACAGAACATAAAGACTCCTAACTCTGGGAAACGAACTAGGGGTGGTGGAAGGGGAGGAGGGCGGGTGTTGGAGGGGAATGGGTGACGGGCGCTGAGGTGGACACTTGACGGGATGAGCACTGGGTGTTTTTCTGTATGTTGGTAAATTGAACACCAATAAAAATTATATATAAGAAAAAAAGTAAAAAAATAAAAATAAAAATAAAAATAAAAAAAGAAAAGGTCAACAAAATTGACAAACCTTTAAGCTAGACTGAACAGGAAAAAAAGAGAGATGTCTCAAGTTATTTAAATCAGGAATGAAATAGGGATCACCGTAGACCTTAGAGAAATAAAAAGGATTATAAGGGAATATTATGAACAACTGCACATCAACAAATTAGATAAGCCAGATGAAATAGGCAAATTGCTAGAAAGATGTAAACTAATGAAATTGCCCCCAGAAGAAATAGAAAATCAGAATAAATGCACAAGTAAAGAAATTGAATTAGTGGTCAAAGTATTTTCCACATAGAAAATCCCAGGCCCAGAGGACCTCCCTGGTGAATTCTACCAAATATTTAAAGAATAATCAATACCAATTTTTCACAAACTCTTCCAAAAATTGGGAGAAAACACTTCCCAAATAATTATATAAAGCCAGTATTATTTTGACATCAAACCAGATTAAGACATCATAAGGAAGCTACAAACCAATCCTTTATGAATATAGACACAAACAGCCTCGACAAAATATTAACAAAGTGAATCTAGCAACATATAAAAAGGATTATATTCCATGATCAAATGGGATTCATCCCAAGAATGCAAGATTGGTTCAACATATGCAAATCATCAAAGTACTATGCTATATTAATAGGAAGGATAAAAACTAAATGATCATCTTAATAGATGCAGAAAAAGCATTTGACAAAATGCAATCCTTTTTCATGATAAAAATCTTCAATAAACTTAGAAGGGAACTTAATAACATTAAAGAGTATCTACAAAAAACCCACAGCTGATATCATTCTTATGGCAAACGACCAAGAGCTTTCACCCTAAGATCAGCAGGAAGACTAAGATGCATCCTGGAACCAATTCCATGTAACACTACACTGGAAATTCGAGCCAGAGCAATTAGTCAAGAAATATGATAGGCATTGTAAAGGAGGCAAACATTGACCTCTAAGGTTTTTTGGCTGGGCCTGAGAATTAGATTGACATAAAACAGATTAATAGGGGAAAAAACACACAAATGTACATAATTTTTAGGTGACATGGGAGCCTTCATAAGGAAAGAAGAACCAAAGAAATTGCAAAATCTACATGCTTTAACATTGGGTTGAACAAAGAGAGGCAATTGTGGAAAAGCAACCAAGCAATGGAGGCAAGCTAAAGGCAAATAAGGATTATTTTAACAAAGTCTGTTTGTACAGAATTCTCCTCACAGAAGAATGTTTCTTTTCTTGTGGTACAGGAAGGGCATCTTTCACAACAATTTTTATCTCCTGTTTTCAGGAGGAAACGGGGAGATTACATGCCCTTGTTGTATCTCTTATTTTTCAAGTGATTTTAGCTCAAAATTCTCCTTATGACAAAGTGGTTGTTGGGATGGTATATTCTATAACCCTTCAGCATCAAGATCAGAAAGGAAGAAGTAAAGCTATACTTGCAGATAACATAATATTCTATATGGAAAAATCCTGAAGAATACATAAAAAACCATTAAGGCTAATACACAAGTTTAGCAGGATACAAAATCAATAAACAAAAGCTAATTTTATTTTTACCTCCAAGGAATGAACAATCTGAAAATGAAAGAAAAAAAATCCATCTCTCATAGCATCAGAAAAAATCAAACATTGCAAATAAATTTGACAGAGGGCCAAGTTGTGTACACTAAAAACTACAAAACATCATTGAGAGAAACAGAATATGTAATAAATGGATGGTTAACCCATATTCATGGATTGGAAGTCATAGTGTTAAGATAGCAGTATTCTCCCAATTGCTTGACAGTTTCAGTTCAATCCCCATGAAAATTCCAGCTGTCCTTTTTGCAGAAATGGGCCAACTAATCCTAAAATTCATGTGGAAGTGCAAGGGATGCTGAGTAGCCAAAGCAATCTTGAAAAATATTGGAAGACTCTCATTTACTAATTTCAAAACTTACTACACAAATACAAGAATCAAGAATATGTAGTAGTGGAATAAGGACAAATACATAGATCACAACAATAGACTTGAGAGTCTAGAAAACAACTCTCACATTTATGGACAATTAATTTTTGACAAGGGTCCTAAAACTATTGGAAAAGAACAGTGTATACAACAAAGAGCACTGGGACAACTAGATACCCACATGGAAAACATGAATTTGGACCCTCCTCATATCTCCCTTCACACACACACACACACACTTAAATAGATTATAGACCTAAACATAGGAGTTAAAATTATACAATTCTTAATAAAATGTAGGAGCAAATCTTCATGACCTTGGATTTGTGGCAGCCTTCTTAGTTGTGATACTAAAAACACAAACAATAAAATAAAAAAATAGATTATTTTGGACTTCATCAAAATTAAAAACTTGTGCTTCAATGGATATCAGAACGTGCAAAGAAAACACATTATTTTCAAATCATATATCTGATGAAGGACTTGCATCTGGAATATATAAAGAATACTTAATTCAATAATAAAACAACAACCCAATTGAAAATGGGCAAAGAATATGAATAGATACTTCTACAGAGAAGATATGCAAATGACCTGTAAGCCCACAAAATGATGCTCAACATCATTAGCTAACAGGGAAATGCAAATTAAATCCACAGTGAGATACCATTTTACACCTACTAATATGGCTATAAACAAAAAGAAGGACAGAAATAAAAAAAAAAAGGACAGAAATAAGCACTGGTGAGAAAGTGGATAAATTGAAACCCTTACTCATTGCTGGTAGGAATGTAAAATGGGACAGCTACTTTGGAAAACTCTATGTCATCTCGTCTTTAAGTTAAACATTGAGAAATCCTATGACCCAGAAATTCCATTTCTAGGTCTAGGGACAAAAGAATGAAAAACGTGTACACAAAGGTTCATAGGAACATTATTTATAATTGACAAAAGGTGGGAACAATACAAATGTTCACCAACTGATGAATGGATAAAGAAAATATGACATCACCATACAATGAAATATTTTTCAGCCATAAAAAGGAACGTAGTAGTAATATATGCTACAAGATGGATGAACCAAGAAAACATTATGCTAAGTGAAAGTAGCTGGACATAAAGGATATGCACTGTTATGATTCCATTTATATGAACTTTCCAGAATAGTTAAATCCACAAGGTACTTTAATGGTTGCTAGGGGAGAGGGAAAGTACAGTATGGGGAGTGACATCTAGTGAGTATGGGGTAGTGTTTATGGTTGCACAACTCTGTGATGTACTAAAGGCCAATGAATGACTGAAATATGAAAATAATAGAATCATAGAATTATGAAACCACAGCATGGCCAGTGCTATCCTTGCGCATTATACCAAGGTGCCCTAGTAAAGGAGCTAGCCCCTAGTGGATGTCGGTATTCCTTAAATATTATGTAAACCAATGTGGAAGGCGTGCCTTAGGCAGGCAATCATCAGTTTGCTGCATCAGGGTCCTTAACCAAAGTAGGACATGCTTTGTCCCAGAACGTTCAGTTGTCAGAGCTCTTGTAAAGATACTGTGTGATCCCTTAAACCTATATACTTTGTCATACAAGAAGTATGGGGGCAAATATTTATCAGTTTTAAAAGATATTTAAAAAATTATTACAGCATAAGATTTCTCCTGTTCTCTTTATCTGTCCTTTGAAAAGTAAGAGATGCTTTTAAAAGGAAGACTGCCTGGCAGGCTCTGACTGGGCAAACAGACCCTTGGAGCCTTCCCTCCTTCCTTCATAAACTATCTTACATTTAGCAATTGTGAACCTAAAGCAAAATACCTTTTCCTGATTGATACATTACTCTACATTGAGATTCCACATAACTTTTCATGTGACTAAAGTTAGCTGCTGAAATTGATCTAAGAGCTAACTATTTATGTCAGTGTTTACCCCTTTGGGGAAGGTACTAGATCACCAGTCACTCAAAAGCAGTTCATTCAATGTGATACATCTTGCAATGAGGGTGATTTCCTATGAATATTATAATATCATTAAGAAGAAGTAACAGAATAAGATAAGATGTTTACTTTTACTCTTTTAGAAAACTAAAATCACAACCAGAAATTCAGGCCTATTTACTCCAAATAAACCATAACCCAATCAATTAAACATATCCTTGAGCTAATACACTGGAAAGCACAGAGCTTCTTTTTCTCCTTCATGAAAAGTCTACTCTATTGATAAATTGTGGTAATAAAATATCTTTGCATTTCACCAAGTAAAAACTTAGGAATATATGCTCCAAATCTTTTCTTTATATTTTATATACATATACAAATGATATACAAATGATACACCATATTAAGGATACAATCAGCTCTCATGAAAGCGTTTTGACTGTTGCAGGTGTGCATATGAATCACCAGGGGAACTTGCTAACCTGCAGATTCTGAGGCAGTAGGTCTGGGGTGGAGCCTGAGATTCTGCTTTACTTAGGAGCTTCTAGTGATGCTGATGCTGCCAGTGCAAAGGCCACCTTTTGACAGGCATGGATTCAAAACATATCAGAGTTCTATTTTCCTGTTACTTCTAACTAAATATTTGTCATTATCTTCCCAATGATCTGACTACAGGGAATTTACAATGAAAATCTCTCAGAGCAAAAGAAATATACAACCTAAAACACACACACACACACACACACACACACACACACACACACGCCCTTAACTTTTGCAAATGACCTTACCTTCTCATTACAGGTTCATTGTTTTATAACACTACTCCCAGAGGGTTGTAATTTTGGAGATAGAGCTTTCAAGAAATTAATGGATTTCTTGTTGTCAGCACGAAGGCACCTCTGTTTTACAGTGAAATTTGAAAGTATATTGATGGCATTTGTCTTTGCATTTCATAGGAAATAATCACCCAAACACTTGAGGATTTTTACTTCACTCTTGGGAGAAGCAGTGTCTGCCCATTAAAGGAAGCAATGTGAGAGTGTGCTTTTCCACCCACCTTCTTTGGCTATTTCAGAAGCTTTTATTAGAATTCTGATGGCCTGTTTGTATTCTTTATTTTCCAGCATTTTGTCTGAGAGTAATCTGTAAGTCCTCAGGAGACTCTCACAGGCCAACAAGCTGAGAAAGCGGCCTGTCTCATCCTTCCATATCCGCCCTTCCGTCAATTGATGGAATGCTTCATAATGCTCAGCAGCTTCCAGAAGCTGACCTGAAGAATAAAAGCCATTCATAAATATAAACACAGGCCAGAACATATTTTCAAAAATTTTTGTATACATCTTATGTTTTACTATTAAAGGGGGGTGGAAACCCTGGAATACAGTTAAGAATTTCTAAGGATGAAGAGGATTTAAGCTGGGCAAGGAGTGATCTCTATTTGGACCTCAGATTCAGCAATGATTTTGGATGAACTCCTCCTGGAGGGATGTGTTTTGGCAAGTAGAAATTGGCTAGGATTACACGTGTCTAGAAACAGTGTGAAACCCAGTAATAATTACTAATAGCAATTTTGTTAGCTAACCTTTATTTGACATTATATATGAAAGGTAATGTTGCTATATGGTTTATATGAATTTTTCATTTAATCTTCAAAACTCTCCTGTGAAAAAGGGATTGTTATGACTCCATTTTACAGAAGAGAAAGTGAAGTTAAGAATTTTGCCCATGATTGCATGTTTAGTGGGTTAGTGTATCCAGGCAGTCTGAATCCATTATCCTACACTGCTTTTCAACAGACAGCATCTGTTTCATTCCCAAGAAGAATTCAGGTGCCTTGAGAGAGGATGCGTCTGTTACAAATTTCAAATTCAATTATTATAGGGGCATTTGTATACTCCATGTCATTTTTAATAATTAAAATACAACCTAACTGCCTTTCTGGTTTATATTTCATAATACAGTTCAAAATATATCTTCTCAAAGCCAAAACTCTAAATTAGCTTTCAGTGATTTCACTCCTTGAAATATGAGCAAGTACATTTCTGGAAGAGTAGTTTGCAGTTCCACACTGTTGATTGTATTTTACGTGTGAATTGCCTTGTGAAAATCCTCACAATATCCTATAGTGTAAAAACTCTTTTATCGTATTGGGAGTTACCTAAATTGAAATGAACTGGAAAGGCACTTGTATGTAGGCATTCCCATAGTAGTGGTTGAGGGTGAGTGCAGGCTCTAAGCAGACAGCTTGCGTTTCTTTCTCAGCTTTACCCTTTCCGCTGTTCAGCGTCAGGCTACTCCTACCCTCTCTGTGTGTGAGTTTAAGTCTTTTGCAAAATAGGATAACAGTGTAAACTATTCAAGGTGTTATTGTGAGAAATGGACCAATACAGGTTCAATACCTAAATTAGTATTCTCTAACTATAACTTTTTCTTCTTCCAAAAAATGTAGTTGAGTCTTTATAACAGGACTACCATGATTGATTAAATGAATCTATGGAAGTCTTATCAGGCTCAGTATATTTTCTCAAATAGGTTTCCTTACATATCACAGGTTAGATTATACAGGATGTTGCAGCCCCTGCCGTGACTCTTACATATAATTTCCCTGTTTTTGCTCTGAATTTGCTGTCCAAATTAGTATTGACATATTCAAAAATACACACATAAATCAGAATAGCATTCACAAAGAAATACAATAAACAGAGGTAGACAATCAGCAAATAATCTCTAAAAGGAGCTGGGTCAAGACATGGCCAGTCTGAGCCCTTGTAGCACTATGTAGAAGGAGGCCATGTGCACAAGGACACATCCATAGAGGAGGGAAGGTGTACAGGATAGATGCTTAGAAACTTGTATTATGAACTTTTCACATGATACAAGACTACAAAGCCATAAACATGAGAGGAATATTTCATTACATGGACAGGTGTTTGTGATAAGCGAAAATACTGGAAAACATCAGAAAACATTTACAAAGCATTATCAGTGTTAAATAGATGACGGATAGTTTCTTTTGCCTTTCTGATTATCAGCATTGTCTAATGTTTCTATCAAAATATTTTTGTTTTGTAATAAAATATATGATAGAAACTATTTTAAAGATAATGCCCAATCCTCTTTCATTTTGATGCAAATATTCAAGGTTGAAGTTCACTGTTCTAGTATATCTTCACATTTAACTCACAGATTTTCTCTTATTTCCCACAACAGCAGGCATACTTTCTCATCTTTCTCCTGTAGCACCTCTCACTAGAAACACCTTTCTCCAAATACCCATGACCCTCATTTTTTTAAAACTCAAATGGAGCACTGACATATATGTGTGTTATGTTTCCTCTGTTAACTATATTTCTGCCTGTAAAGTATAGCCCTGTATTCCTAGAAAGATGTATGCCAGAGTTCTTTTTTTTTTTTTTTCCAACCAGCATCCATCTACTCATAAAGTACAGGTACATATTTCTCTTTGACCATGTGAATAGGGAAAGGTATTTACAGGAACTGTGAGTAAACCAGATAGTTCTAGAAAAAAAAAAGCTGGGACTATAAGGAGACTAGGAAGGACCTAATGGCATCTGTGGTTACACACAATAGCCAGATGGAAAGAAGATCCAAAGGTGTGTTATAAAATAACGGAATCACAATTCCAGAAGGAGAGCCAAGAGGTGAAGCTCTGGATAACCCAACTCATTATAATGAGATGCAAATGAGGCATAAAGATGTAAATAGTATTATGAGAACTGATGGCCATGTCCAAGATTTGATTTACTTGGGAACAGAAAGAAGAGGCAGGGGGAGGGAGAGAAAGGTAGAAAGTAGGGAAAGAAGAGGTGGAGGAAATGGAGAGAGGGCTGAAGGTGGGGAATAGTGGGAAAAGGTGGGGATTATGTCATTGTATTCCACAACAGCCAGACTCTCTGCTGTGTTATTGGTGCTATTCAGCATCCTGGACAGGCTGTCTAAACAGAAATGAAGGGGGGTTCGGGAACATTGGTGTCAGTTAGTTACTATGGCAGGCAACCTTAGAATGAGGTTGAGTTTGATTTTTACTGAGGCTTTGAGGGCTCATATCAGTGTCTTACTTAGCTCATGATTATTGGCCAAGGTTTAGCTCTCAGGAGAGTAAACTTAAGGTCTCCCATGAGGAAGGAGCCTGGTCCAAGGTGCTCAGGTGAAAGAGAACAGGGCTCTACTCTTTCCAGAAGGCCTACTGGGTGCTCGTCAAAATAGAAGGTTTTTCCCCCATACATCATCTCACTTAACCTTCCAAAAACTGATGCAGTATATATGATTATCACTTTTACACTAAGGAGGAAATTAAGACACATAAAGTTTAAATGACTCAAATAGCTAAATAGCTAAAAAGTAATGTTTGGGATTTAAACTTGGGACCATCAAAAACCCATGCCACTTGGTTCTACCACACTAGTTCCTAGCCAACAAACCAAGAGTCAGGAACTTGGGTAAAGTAAGTTACATTCTTCAGACATAAATCTCTCAAGTTAAAAACAATGTTTTTATGGTTTCTAGTATTTTCCAGTTCTAGAATTCTTGACTCTATTCAGGCAATTGCAGGTAATTTCTAATATAAAAGCACAGATATTAGCCTCTGATGTGCTTCTGACTGGTCTTTCTGAAGGAGTCTGATGTAAAACCAGCTATGCATCCTGCATCTAAACTCCCTACTTTCCCATAAATTGTGTGTTGACATCCACTGGGCTCCTGGACTCCTAGGGTGCCCCGGACTTAGTCAGCTGTGGCCACGTGTAGCTACTCACGGAGTCACTTCCCCTTCCTTAACCACATTGTCACAGATGAGGCCACTGGGGTTTCTACTTTAAACCGAGGTGCCTAAACAAAGAAAGTAGAGTTTTCCAGTCCTTCTCAGATGTAGAGATGCATTCCTAAATCTATTTGGTGGCAAACAGACCAGCAAGGTTTTGATCCAAAATGATCAAAAGCACACAAATGACTTGGCTACAATTTCTAAAGGCTGGTCAGAAGTTGAAAGCACATATTATAATATGGTATATTTGATTTTAAAATATTAAAATATAGTCTATAGTATGAAGGGAGTAGAACAATTCAAATATACAAGTATTTCCCTTTAAGCATGGTTAACAATGGAATGATTTCCATTTAATTTATATTTTCAATTGTGAGTAGGATTTCAAAGATTTTCTTACTTTCTGGGTAAAGACTGATATTAATATTAAGATTAGGTAATTAATAAGATATAATGTATCCCACTTTATCTGAAGAAAATTAAATTTAATATACCTGAGAGAAATATTATAAAAAGCCATCATTATAGTGGTCATTTTGATAAAGCTAAAGTAAAAATAAATGAAGATTATGAACCATTTTTTTTCAATATGAACCAATTTTTTGGTTCATAGCATCCCTTTGTAACTTCTGTAAAGTGTTCATATATAGTCAACCCTTTGTCACCAAATAAACTTTAAAATACCAGAACCAGGTGAGATTTCCAGATCCTACAACCAATCTTGTGGAAGGACACATGTCTAGACAACTGTACTTCCCCGGAATTATCAAGTGGTAACATTATTTTCCATTGAAGAAGAGGGCAGAAGGAAGGATTACACCAGGGTATCACAAAAATAAAAGTTAACTGAATACAGGAGAGAAAAGAGGAGCCCTCAGGAATATTCATCCATTGGAAAGGTCTCTGGGGACACAGGAGCTTTCTAACATTGCAGCAGGAATTACAAGCAAATCTTCATCATTCCTATGCCTAACAAAGATCGCAAAAGCAGCCTCAACAAGGAAGACAACTAGTGTTCAACTAAGTGCCTGGAATGCATGGTTCAATGCTAAGCAAAAACCCAGAGACTTCACTAATATTTCAAGTGAATCAAGGAAGAGAATGGAGCCAAAATATCTCGTGGGAGGGAGTTGAGATGGCCCTCCACCAATACCATCAGTAATCAGTTTACTCAATAATATGAAGTACTATCAGAAAACACCTAGGAGATACACAGAACAAGTGTGTAAAACAAGAGTGTCCAGGTATGGATAGAAGTATCCTAAGCCTCAGTTTTCGGTGTTTGTTTGTTTGTTTTAAAAACAATTACATGACATCTACATACACAATAAGGAGATTGGTATGCAATTATAGTTTGTCATGCAAAAGAAAGTGCACTCTCAAAATAAAACTATTACAAGGGAGTTTCACTTTACCTAAAGACCACACAACAAGAAATCCACCCCTTTATTTAAAAATACAAATAATACCCAAACGGTGTGGTAAACTGCAAAATGCTTGGTAGGATGTTAAGACAAACGTTATGTAGAGAAAATAAGATTTTATATATTTGGGTATTATCCAAATTGTTGCTTACCCCTTTTCCCTACACAACATCTCTGAAAGTTTATAGATATTTGTTGTATCACAGCAGATGTCTAGAACAAATATTAAGCAAAAGAGAATGTATATGATCTCTCCCATTTTAGTTTTTTTTTAAAGTAGGAAGATTGACTAGATATTAACACAAATGGGTTTAAATGTGAAGCTGCCATAAAAGCAGGAACATAAATGTAATTCTCCCAGCCGCTATTTTGATGCACATTTTTGATTCCATGAATATTTTATGAAATGGCCCAAACTAAAGCCATATAACATTCCTGCATTACTGATGCTTGCGCCCGTAAGCTACGAACATTAGAGGCATGATTGAGTGCATTAAAATGAACTCATTCAGCAGTGCATTGATTACTTGAAGGGGGAGGGAAAAGAAAAAAGAGAGAGGAAAAAAAAAAGAAGTTGCTCCACTTAGGAAAACAGCACACAAATCTAAACTTTGCAATATAATAAGCGTGAAAGCAAGTTTGAATAAAATAATATTTCATAAATAAAGTGTGACTCTGTCTAGACCTGACAGTAATTAGGCAAGGTGTTAATTATGTCCAAAGACGGCTCCCTGTATTGTTCAGGTAATTTAAAATGTCACAATCTCTAAGATGCACAGACTGGCCTCCTTTAGTTCCATGCATCAGCAATTCTGAAAGTAGCTAATTATTTCCTTTTCTATCAACTTGTACATTTGCCAGTAAAAATAATGCTACAGAAACAATTGCATGAAAATAATTTGACAGGTCCATAAGGCCTATTTCTTTAGCAGCACTGGTATAAGTCTTAAGCATATTTAGTTGTAAATCGCACACATTTGTTGAAGAATTTAGGGAAATATTCCACTTCAGCTTAAAACAACAACCTAAAGGAACAATAAAGCTTTATGTATGTTATATTACATTTTAATCTGAAGCTACTGGACATCTTTGGCATTAAGTTACTATTCCATACAACCTAGACATAAAATCTGCTAGGAGCAATATTGAACAGCAGCAAAAAGGGAAAAATGTTATCGCTCTTTTGTAAAAAACAAAAGACATTGCTTTCCAATTCAGTTTAACTGCATGAACAATTTATATTATCTTTAGGTTTTTACATTCAACTATGATAATTATAGAGGCACTGTGTATGCCGAAATAGTTAAGGGCTTGTCACACTTCCCAGTGGAAACTATCACTTGCGAGGGTTTGTCTCTTGTCAGAGATTTGTTCTGACTATAACCCACCAAGCATCACTGCAAAATGGAATGCTGGAAAACAAAGATTTTGTTCTGTAACTCAATCGCATCCCTAATGAATCAGGAAGAAAATATGCCCGTAACTTTTGAGTAGCTACTTTGGGATACTTTTAAGATGCTATTTTAAAAATGGAATTGTTTCTTTATCATTTTGAACAAAGATTTCAGATGGACATTACAGGAATGTCACCACACCCCCGTTAAAAAATACGGGTCACGAAGCCAGGCAATGAAATGGATCCCAGGAAGACAGGAAGACAAGTGTGCAAGAATCTTACCAAGGGTTTAATCACTGATGTTTGCAATACTAGTAAGTTATTTTTTTTCTTTTTTTGAGTGGGAGAGAGAGGGAAGGGTAGAGGGAGAGGGGGAGGGAGGCAGAGAATCTCAAGCAGGATCCACAGCAAACATGGAGCAGAGACAGGGCTTGATCTCATGACCCTGAGATCAGGACCTGAGCCAAAATCAAGAGTTGGACACTTAACGATGATTAAACCACCCAGGCACCCCCACCGCCAGCAAGTTAATTTTTAAAATCCAGAAGATTTTCCTGCACTTCCTCAATATTCTGAAGGAATTGATATTAATTATTGTTGTTTGTAAATTTAGATAGGTGGATTGTGGTCAGTGATGGAAATGGTACACAAGCTTGACTGCTTTATGCAGTAATAAGCCTCTGACAGTTGGTTTCTTTTTTAAAGGATTTTATTTATTTATTCATGAGAGACAGAAAGAGAGGCAGAGACATAGGCAGAGGGAGAAGCTGGCTCCATGCAGGGAGCCTGATGCGGGACTCGATCCCGGGACCCGGGGTCATGCCCTGAGCCAAAGGCAGATGATCAATCACTGAGCCACCCAGGCATCCCAGATAGTTAGTTTCTATCTAAGTTTTATCATTTCTAAGGACTATGTATTAGGCAGCCTAATTCTTAAATGTTCATAATTGTAAGTATCAAAATTATTTGAATATTTTTTTTAAAAAATGTACAAACAATAGGACTAAATACGAGCCATTGTAGAGCTTACAGAGTTTTACTATTTCCCTCATATAATAAATTGTTTTACTTTAATGGTTGCCACCTCATCTTAAAATACTAAGTAAAAAGTGTCGACAAGCATAAAAGTCTGAGGAGAAATAAAGTTAGTATTGACGTTAGATCAACTAATGAATTATATTGCACTGGACTTAATCAATAATGTAATTCTTCCTTGAATTATATACTGTTCATCATTTTAAACAAAGCACATTCTGATTATGTGTATACGTTTACATGAGCAAAGAGACAGGTTTGGAAGCATATACACCAAAGTACAGTATTGATTAACTTACAGAGGATGGAGGCGGGTGAGGGACTATTAACTTTTCCTCAACACATGGTTGTTTTGATTGGCAATCAGCATGTGCTATTTAGAGTATTACGGAAACCTAACAAACTGAAAATACCATATGTAGGTGAGTATGGAGGGAGAAAAACAGTGTTAGCTGAGTGCTCACCATGTGCCTTGCATGACAGTAGCTGCTCTCTCTACACGTTAGTATCTATACTATAGAGATGAGATAATGAGCCACAGTGGTCCCCTTCCCTAGGCCCACATCAAAGCCCATGGTGGCTTCACTCCCTCAAGTGACCTCATTTTAGAAACTGTGTCCAATGTTTGACTCTAAAGGCAGAGACCAAGGTTTGAACCTTAAAGCCCATGATGTAATTGGACCGTTCACACCATTTCTCTAAGTGCTTGGAATCAAGAATAACAATGCCAGCCTCAGCGTATGGTTGTAAAGGGCATTAAACTAGCTGGGGCACCATGCAGCGTGCCTGGTCCTTCGTAGGCATTCAGAAGCTTTTCCTGCCCTTTTATCTTTTCAGGGTTTGTTGTTGTTGTTGTTGTTGTTGTTGTTGCTGTTGTTATTGTTGTTGTTTTTCAGATTTACCACTTGGAGAGAATCTGGCCATGCTTGCTACATGGAATACTTTCAAACTATTATGGAACTGTGTCACTTCTTCAATCCTAAGAGACACTTCAGGAATGGGTGCAACAGCACACTTCATCCAACTTCCATCCGGCATCTCTCCCGCCCTTGGTCAGTGGTACCTCTGAAGAGCTCTTTCTAGGGCAGTGCCTCCTCTCAGCCACTCAGAGGAAATACTGCCTCCAGAACGATTTATTCAGTGTGGCAAGACCTGTAGGCTCTGTGCAAGACCTCCTTGCAAAGCTTTGAAAAAGAAAAACCTGCTGCAGAGCGGGCACCTCTGAATGAGGCTTCCTCTCTGTGCTACTCGTTAAGCAGTAAATAATTAAAACACCCTGAAAAAGATAGGTAAAATACAGCAGCAATGTCAGTAACACAGACATGAAAGAGAAGGGGAAGAAAATGAATTAAAAAAAAAGGCAATGAAATAATTCATTTGAAGCTCTAATAAAGTTTCATTTGCAGTCTTGTTTAAAGATATATCAGACTTCAGGGATGTAACCTAATTACATTTTTATTCTAAGTTCCATTCAAAGATCTTGGACTTTGATTCTTTAACACAGATCAAACATGGAATAATTTTCTTGTGGCTATCAATACTTAAAAAGGATCTCTTCATTAAATACTATAAGGTCTTATGAACATGTACACATAGTAGATGGAGAATAAACTGACATGCCCTGAAAAGTGACAATTAATTTATATAGAAAGAGCAATGCTAACTCACTTAACTTCTAGAAAAAAAACCACTTTAATTATTAAATTCACTTTTATTCAAATATAAAGTGACTCAGTTTCTAATACTGATCTAGTCAGATACACCTTTGAAAATATACAGTAGTGCTCACTTTTAAGATCCATTCTTGGAATATAATCCAAAAATGCAGTAGTAGAAAGAGTCAGAGATTGCAACCACGCAAGGATTAACAGAAAAATGCTGTCCACAGACCTGCAGTCAACCAAGAGTCTTAGTTGGGAGGTATGTTGGAGTAATCAGTGTCCATTTGGATTGGCTTTACTTCATATTGGTACTAGGAAACTTGAATAGAATAATACATTGCTCTCCCAGAGGATGTTTTTGGGGAAGTTTCCTCCCAAGAGACTTTTAAGATGCAAATTTAGAAGTAGGTTAAAAGTAGAAGGAAGCAAAAAATAGGATTTACTTTTTAACTATTAAGAGGAAAAAAAAAATGCCCTGGTGAACTTCTCTTGTACTAAAGATGTGAGTAGACGGGAAAGTACACTAGGACTTAAAGATCCCAGTGGGAGAACCAACACAGAACTTTGGTTGTGAATCAGCAGCAGCCACTGGGAAATTTAGCTGAAGCTGTTTTTGTTTTTTTTTTTTTTTTCCCTTCAAAATATCCACAGTGCCCACGGTGAATCATTTTCAAAGATAAACATTGAATGCGATGCTGTTTGTCGCTTCAAGTGCTGTTTATTCTTACAGCATTCTGTGTGTGATGGAGGCATCATCCTCACAAATTTTACAATATGATAGCAATTTAAATAGAAAATACAAGTCATTTAAAACCCAAAATAACTATATGCCTGTCAAAATCTATAAATAACAAATAACAAAGATGTTATTGTCTCACTATTGTTTAGTCCATGAATAAAATGCTGGATTT
Source organism: Vulpes vulpes (assembly GCF_048418805.1). Classification (NCBI taxonomy): domain Eukaryota; kingdom Metazoa; phylum Chordata; class Mammalia; order Carnivora; family Canidae; genus Vulpes; species Vulpes vulpes. Next base: position 82,825,083 of record NC_132789.1, read on the forward strand.
AGAAAAATAAAAGAACATTTTAATGTTCACTCTATCCAGGGTGACCAATTCATTGAGATTTGTTTGGGATTTTTCTGGTTTAAGCACTGAAAGTGTCAAATCCAAGGAATTCCCTCAGTCCCAAGGCAAACCGAGATGCTTATTGCTCCTAACACTGACCCAAAATACAAAAGAATGTTGAAAATGTAATTAAAACATAAAAATGATAGCAAAAGATGCAACGTAATGCAGTATATGTTTTCCTTTTTTTAAGGGCAAAAATATTAGTGTGAATGAAACATGATGAAAAATCTGAAAATTTACTAACAGTAACAGGATTAATTAATCAAAATGTTTTATTTTGGTCAAATTTTATTCTACTCCTTTTCTATATCCATGTATAATTCTTACACAATGGTAAAGAGATGAATGTAATTTTTCTACTTATCTAAATTATTTTATTAAAACTATTTTCCATATTACATAATTTCATAATAGCATTTAAAAAAGGCTCTATAATATTTTTTCGAAGGAGAAGTATACTTTAATTATCTGCTTAGGGCTCAGATTTTTAGATTATTTCTCCATTTCAAATGTTTTCATGAACACTTTCATGTATTTTTCTATCTTTAAAATATTTTTAAAAATTTCTGGAAGTGTTATTAATAGATAAAAAGGTATGGAAAATTTTATAGTTGCTATGCTTTGCCATATTGTTTTCCAGAACCATTTAAATGATTTACCTTATCACTAACAATAATAAGAATTACTTAGAAGAATTATGATTTTTTTTGTATTTTTGGAAGTGTTAAATTGTATTTCACAATTACTCAAATTCATTTCAGAGAAGCTGGGTATTTTCCTGTATATTCATATCATATTTTCTCTTCGTTAAATAATCTGCTTACATCCTTTTTCCTCTATATTACACTTGTCTTACATTTTTTAAAAAAGATTTATTTATTTATTCATGAGAGACACACAGAGAGAGAGGCAGAAACATAGGCAGAGGGAGAAGTAGGCTCCATGCAGAGAGCCCGATGTGGGACTTGATTCTGGGACTCCAGGATCATGCCCCAGGCCCAAGGCAGGTGCTCAACCACTGAGCCACCCAGGTGTCTCTCATCTCAAAATTTTTACACTGATTCTGTTATACATACTATATATAAAGTCATTTTTTTCCTCCTTTTTCCAAAGCCTTGCCTTATATTTGAATATTGATGCTATGTCTCCTGCTGGTCGTGTCTAGAAGTTATCCTTCCTTTCCATCTATTTAGCCAAAAGACAAGCCCACTCTCCTCTACACTCTTAATGCCTTTTAAATATTCCTCTGGTTTTAGTTTTCCCTGTTCTAGATTAACCCACCTACAATTATTATTATTATTATTATTATTATTATTATTACTATTATTATTTAAAGTAGGCTGCATGCTCAGCTTGGAGCCCAATGCAGGGCTCAAACTCATGACCCTGAGATCAAGACCTGAGCTGAAATCAAGAGTTCGACGCTTAACCAGCTGAGCCACCCAGGCACCCACCCCCACCTCTACCACTGAACAGCCTAATTCACACATGGATTTCAACACATGACAAACAGCCTTGTTATAATACCACCCAAACCTGTGTGTTCAGTAAGTTCACTAATTGTTTTCTCTCTCATTTTGCTTTTATATTTCAAAGTCCTCTCCGTGGTATTAGCTTACATGAATTTAGATTTTTAGAGAGTCATCCTTTATATGCATACTCTGGATAGGCTAAAATGACAGTGGAGATGAAGTCATGAATGGGTCATGTCACTAATACCCACTGATGGAATGGGATTCCACTGGACAAATGAGAATCTTAGGCAAGGGAGAGCTGGGGAAAGGACCATGAAGGCAGATGGTTAGACAAGGTGACAAATGACAGAGGATATAAAAAAGGAGATACAATTTTTTATTCATGATTATGACAGGGCCAATTTTATTTCAGAAGTCTTTTTTATTGTAGTTTTAATAAAAATAAATCAAGAAAAAAATCCAGAAGGTCAACTTTAGGAGGTTGCTGCTGAGCAAACCTTTGTATAGGGAAATAGTGTGGGATAGCGGGAAGAACGTCAAACCTAAAATCTGAAGATAGAGGTTCTTCTCTTGGCCCTGACATTCTTTGGCTGTCATTTAACCTCTCAGAATCCTAGTTTCTGCAAATCAGAAATGGGGATAATATCACCTACCTCATGTATGAGAAAAAACACTTCATATATATCTACTAATATACCTTTCTAACCTGTTACTGCCAATATGTACATTATAAATACATTTTATTTAGTCTAAATCTGTTAAGTTGGTTTGAAGAACCATGCATTACACGGGTAGCTTGTGTGTATTTGTGTTGACTATGACATAGAAGGGGCAGGATGCTGACACAGTTATGGAGCTCTCTGGATCCAAGTCTAGTACCTGCTATTAACAAACTAGGTGGCCATAGCAAAATTATTTAATTATTCTATCCAGCTTCTTCATCTAGTAAGTTAGGGTCTGGACTAGATAACTTTGAAGATCCAAAATAGCTCTAAAATTCGTTCATCTTCAAGAATTGAACAACATAAGTTCTCAGCCCAGTTTTATTTTTTTAAATTTTACTTAAATTCAGTTTGCCAACATACAGTATAACACCCAGTGCTCATCACGTCATGTGCCCTCCTCAGTGCCCATCACCCAGTTACCCCATCCCCCCCTCCACCTTCCTTTCTGCAACCCTTTCTTTGTTTCCCACAGTAAGGAGTCTCTCATGGTTTGTCCTCCTCTCAAAATTTTGCCACTCAGTTTCCTCCCTTCCCTTGTGGTCCCTTTCACTATTTCTTATATTCCACATATGAGTGAAACCATATGATAATTGTTTTTCTTCAATTGACTTATTTCACTCAGCATAATATCCTCCAGTTCCATCCATGTCAATGTAAATGGTAGGTATTCATCCTCTCTGATGGCTGAATAATGCTCCATTGTGTGTGTGTGTGTGTGTGTGTATACACATCTTCTTTATCCATTCATTTGTCAAAGGACATCATGGCTCCTTCCACAGTTTGGCTATTGTGAACATTGCTGGTATGAATATTGGGGTGCAGGTAACCCTTCCTGTCACTATATCTGTATCCTTGGGGTAAATACCCAGTAGTGCAATTGCTGGGTCATAGGGTAGCTCTATTTTTAACTTCTTGAGGAACCTCCACACTGTTTTCCAGAGTCTTAGCCCAGTTTTAAACAATTGAGGACTATTTACAATTTATGAAATCCATATCCATCTGTTATTCATAGAAAATTTTCCTGATCCTTAGCATCATGCTGATAGCATGTCTTCTTGGACATCAACATTTAGGAATCATAAATGCTTAGGTAATTCTGCCCTTCTATTCTCCACCCAAGCTATGCTCTTCAGCACTGCCTCATTTGCATAAAGTAGCCTGGCTTCCGAGTGAAATAATAGGGACAAGCAGGAAAAAACCTTCCTTCAAGCTCCTGAGACCAAGAAAATAGGCTCTCAGGACCTATGGCCCCACACAGAAGTGATCCTACCACTTGGAAAGACAAAAAAGATGTTCTTAATGGAGCAAGGCTGTCCCTCTACATCCCTCTCCAAGATAAGAAAATCCTGAACAAAAGTGGAACAGGTGGCTTTTGCTCTTTAATAAAAATATAGGCTCAAAGAAGAATAATTTAAAGAGAGGTTTTCCACAAAAATTGCTGTGTGGTAGATTCTCATCTTCCTCTGTGTAGTCCTACCAGAGAACGTGGAGGACATCAATGGTGGAGCACAAGATGAGGGCACAGAGATAAAATGCATGGAATTGCAGGAGGAATGAGATGAGATGAAGGAGATGCCAAGCAGAAGAGAAGAGGAGCAGCAGCAAGTTGGAAGAGTTAGCCATACACTAACACAAAACTCGCTTAGGTTGCCCTTGGCTCCTGGACTGGCCTCATGAGCACCCACTCCGGTTTTAACTGGGGATTCCCTGGAATTGCTGCTGGTTGACTTGACACTGGGTCTTAGCAGTACTGTAATTCTTCCCAGCCTACTCTAAATGATATACATAAGAATGAGGAGAGAGAGAATGTGAAACTTACATCAGCCTATGTCACAAAAGAACACTAGACACTTCACTTATCTCATTTAATCCTCAAAACAATTCTCTGAAGACTAGAATTGATTTTTTTTAAGATAAGGAAGAGTGGCATAACCAACATTAACATTAAGCTCTATCTCTGCTTCTCCTAAACTGACATTTTTTCTTTCCCTAATAAGTAAAGAAGTTGACATGCAGTGTTTTTAAGGACTGATCTTTCAATAGCCATTTAAGCAGACATAGAAATCAGGGCTGGAAGTGAGCTAAGAGCAAAGAGCATCTGCTCCCATGCCCTTGTTTTAGAAATGAGGAAAGCAAGATCCACAATGATTCAATAATCTACCTTGACTCTTACAATTAGTAAGTGGAAGTGTCAACAGAAAATCTAAGTCTATTGCTCAATCTAATATTTTTGCCCCTGCTGGGCTTCATTCTTAGCCTGATGCTCAATTCTGTGTCAGGTTAAGTGTCCAGACCAAGAGAGTCATTCCACATCTATCAAATATCACTAATTTAACTCCTGTGTATGAATTTTCAGATTTCGAATTTATGTCTTTATTTAAAGGTTTTGTCTTATATTTCTAATAGCGCTGTAGATTCGGGCTTCCCTTGCCATCTGAAAACCAATCAATAATTAACATTTGCCCCCACTTTTCTACTTCATTAATAATGTGATTGGATCTATAACAGTTCTTTAATCTTCACCACTATTTTTACCAACTGCAAAAAACTTCTGTCCTTTTCAATACTTTTTAATTCAATGGAATTTTTAAAATTAGCTAGTTTTCCCAATTAAAAAAATCACACATGCACAAGGTGCTTGTTCTAACAGTGAGAAAGGGCGTATGATGCAAAGTAAGTCTGCCTATCATTCCATATCATCCGTGCCCTTCTGCAGAGGCCGCCTCAGTTGAGACTTTGTATATTTGATGGGTTTTAAATCCTCTCAACAGCGCTTACATTTCTATTAATTTTTAATAAAATGAAAGAGAAAATAAAATACCACACTAAAAACTGATATATCCTTTGCATTTCTTTTAGTTATTAAGGCTGTTTTTCTAATAAACTGGCAAATGTTATTCCATGACATATAAGAAATTACCATGAAATTTCTATCAATTTTGATGTGGCATCTTTGATGATATTAAAACCTTTGATGATATTGTTGTATTTTAACCTTTTTTTTTTTTTTTTGAGAACTGAATACCCTGATAATAAGTTTCACTTCAAATGTCAAAGAATAAAAATACCAAATGAAGTCATACTTATAATGGAATACAGAATAAGGTAAAAAGCCAAAACTGTAGGAAAAGATTGTTTGTATAAGATATTAAGGAGTTTTTAAAAATCTCCTTGTATTATTTTAGATAGTATACAATTGATCACCACCCACCATAATTGTTTTATTATGTCAACGTTTAAAATTAAGGAACATTACATTCTTCACATGTCAAGTCATACCACTCTACCATTGTTTTATTCCTTCCCCCTCCCAGCCCCGCAGATAAAATCTTTTGTTATTTTAGGAAAATGACCGATACCACATTGAATACTGTATTAATCTCCCAGGGCTGCCCTAACAAAGTATCAGACTGAGTGGTTTAAAAGACAGAATATATTCTCTAATAGTTCTGGAGGCTGGAAGTCGAAATTAAGGTGTCACCAGAGTTGGTTCCTTCTGAATGCTCTGAGGGAGAGCCTTTTCCATGCCTCTTTCCTAGCTTTTGGTAGCTTCAGGCATTCCTTGGCTTGTAGATGGTGTCCTCCCATGTTTTCACATCATCTTTTCTCTATATGTGTCTGTCTCTGTGCCAGATTTCCCCTTTCATAAAGACACTAACCATATTGGATTAGGGAACCCTAATGATCATATCTTTACTTGATCATCTCCAAAGACCCTGTTTCCAAATAAGGTCCACAGGTATGGAGGTTAAAAATATAACGTCTGGAGGTTCTGGTTCAAGATAGCAACGTGAGAAGATCGTGAACTCATCTCCTCTCAGGGACACACTGAGTGTATAGCTACATGTGAAATAATTATCTCAGAAAAACCCCCAAAGATTGGCTGAGTGATGACTACACATCAAGCAAACAAGAAGAAAACCACATCAGAGTGGGTAGGAGTGGCTGGGACACAAACTTGTCATCAACAACATCCCTGGCATGGCAACCAACCCACAACTGGGAGAGAACTCAAAACCCAGAGTGTCTCCCTTAGGAGCAAAGGGTTCAAACCCTATCTTGGCACTCCAACTTTTAGGATATGCATTTGAGAGATAAGCCCCCAAACATCTAACTCTGAAAAGCAATGGAGATCATATCCCAAGACCCAAAAGACTGGCAATCTGAGAAGCCACTCCTAAAGAGCTTGCAAACTGGAACTCACTCACCCCAGGGCCCAGCTCAGAGGCAGCCAATCAGGCCCAGATTTAAAGTGAAGGAGGCTCATCTGCTTATGTTAAAACATTGCCTTGAGGGCCAGGAATCTAATTTAACACACGTCTAGGAGCCTGCTGGAAAACTCTCTGGGGACAGATAGGCACCATCTTCAAGTTCTTCCTCTGCTGTGCTCCAGAATACCAGTAGCTCTGGGAAGGAAGCTTTTGCACATGTCTGGTGTTCCAATTTCTGTGGCCACTGCCAAGGGGACACCTCTATATCACCTGGCTATGGTGGCCAGTGGGGTTTATGCTCATGAGTCCCACAGGGCTATAATCAACAAAGAGTTCTTAGAGGATTATAACTCCCATCACACAGCAAGAGACAACAGACCTAGGAACTCAGTGTTTCTGAGAAGGAGGCCTATTAACTAATCATGACTGTGGCCCGAGGGGCAGGCCTCTAATTAAACACCCATCTAAGGGCTAACTGTAATCCTTTTCAGAGACCTCAGAGGGCGGGTGTTATTTTTCCAAATTACTGTCTGCTATAATCCAGAGTTCTGGTGTCTCCTGAAGGGGAGCTTTTATATGTGTCTGGTGCCCTGGTTTTTATGTCTGGTTCCCCAATTTTTGTGGCTGCCACCCAAGGGATGTTCCTTGATTACTTGGCTATGGTGGCCAGAGTCGCTTGTGTTCCTGGGTTCCTCAGGGACTATAGCAATTGGAGAAACAATTCTTGGCAGGCTCCCACTCCCAGGACACTCTCCAAACAGTGGACCAAGGCACACCCTCCAGTCTTTCTGTGAAGAAGGCTTCTTTACTTGTCAGAACTAAGGGGGAGGCTTCAGGTATGGCAATATATCTAGCAGTCTATGGAGCTATTCTGAAGGAATGTAGGCTGTGGACACCATCTTGGTGTTCTCCCTTTGCCTTGCTCTACCTCACCGGTATCTCCCATAAAGGAGTATCTGTACTTGTCTGGAGCCTTGACTTTTGCAACTGATCCCCAGGGGATACCTCCAAGATTGCCTGGCTCTAGGGACCAGGGTATTTATGCTTGTGGTCCCACAGGACTTTATATATTTGCATACTTCTAAAACCTGATGCCTCAGGGTCTGGCTTCTGGGTATCCTGAACCTAAGTACTGAGATACTCCTCTTTGGAACACTGACAGGTCTTGGCACATCCTCAAATACTAGGATCTATTAAATATAAAGTAGGCTGCTTGGATAAGCACAAAGATTTGAGAATCAAACGAGAACTGGAGCAGGGTTGAATGAAAAGATTCATCTCCTACACCAGGTCACTCTGGAGACTAAAGAAGTGGTTTTATCTACCCACTATATATTTATAGTCAAAATATAACACTAAAGAAAGTCACCAAATCACAAGAAAGAGAGTAAAAGTAGAAAGGAACAGAACAACTGGCCTGAAGAATAGAGCAGCTAAGACACAACAGCAGAGTGCACACAGGACACACCAGAGACACTTCCTTAAATTCCAGGCCCTGGACACTACAGACCTCTTCTTCAGAAAGCCATTATTTTCAGGAACAGGAGACATAACCGTCTTTTCTAACACAGAGAAGAAGGCAGAGACTTAGACCAATGGCAAGACAGAAGAATTTACCCTAAATGAAAGAATAAGATAAGGCCATGGCCAGAGATCTAAGTGAAACATATATAAGTAACATGTCTGAGGGAGAATTTAAAGCAACAATCATAAGGATACTTACTGTGCTTGAGAAAAGAAGACATCAGTAAGACCCTTACCACAGAGATGAAAGGGTTAAAAAAGAATCAATCAAAGATGAAGAATGCAATAAACAAGATTGGAAACAGGCTTGATGCAATGAACAGCTGGCTGGAAGAACCAGAGGAACAAATTAGTGACCTAGAAGACAAAATATGGAAAATAATGAAGCTGAACAAAAGAGACAAAGAATTGGCAGCTGGAGAATAGACTTAGGGAACTCAGTGACTTCATCAAACTTTCATATTACAGGAGTCTTAGCTGCTTGGTTTCTGAGTCTTCTCTCCTTTTTTACTTAGTAGTGAAAACACTGCCAATTTTGTTTATTTTTTGGAAAAATTGGTCATTACTTTCATTGTTATTGTTTTTTTTTTTCATTTTTTTTTTCATTGTTATTGTTAATTCATGTTTCTGTTTTATTTATTTCTGATTTTTCTTTGTTATTTTCTTCCTTTACTAAATTTTGGCTAAGTTTCTTCTTTTTCTAGTTCCTTGTGGTGTAATGTTCTTTATTTGAACCTTCTTTTTTTTTAAGATTTTATTTATTTATTCATGAGAGACACAGGGAGAGAGGCAGAGACACAGGCAGAGGGAGAAGCAGGCTCCATGCAGGGAGCCTGATGTGGGACTTGATCCCCGGGACTCCAGGATCACACCCTACGCAGAAGGCAGGCGCTAAACTGCTGAGCCACCTAGGGATCCCTTTTTTTTTTTTTCTTAATATAGGATTTATAGAATAAATTTCATTCTAACATCTGCTTTTGCTGCATTTGTAGGTTTTGGAATATTTTTTCTTTTTCTTTTGTTTGAAGACAGAGTTTGATCTGCTATTTGATTTCTTATTTGACTCATTACTTGTGCAATAGTATGTTTTTAATATTTACATATTAAATATTTAAAAATTACATTATAGAATTTTCAGCTTTGTTTTAATAATGATCTTCAGTATTGTACTATTATGGTTGGAAGACACACTTAGTATGATTTCAGTCTTTTAAAATTTGTAATATTTGTTATGTCTCTTTTTATGTTATTTAACCAGGGGATTCTTCTGTGTGTACTTGAGGAAAATGTGTATTCTATTTTTCTTGGATGGAATGTTTTATGTATATATCATTTAGAACCATGTATTCTGAAGTATGCCTCAAGTAAGAAATGTTCTTGTTGATTTCACATCTGGGTAATGAAATTTGTTGAAAATAAAATGTTAAAAACAAACAAACTCCCACCAAACTCAGGGAATATGACTTTAACCTAAACTCAAACCACTAACTCCCATTGCCTTTATTTTACTGAGTCATATTTTTAATTATTGTTTTGAGGCAGAAATTAAAATAATACCTGTTTATTTTACTTCAGAAATGCTGTCATTAGTCCTCATTCACAAATAGGAAACTAACTCAGAAGTTATTTCTAGAAATTACATAACAAACAAGAGTGCTGTAAGTCCAAGCATAGTTCACAATTGGTTATAATAACTGGAATGTCTGCCTAATGTCATATTAAATTAAAAACAATAGTTAATACGAATATGAGGAATGAATGTAAATATGGTTTGAAATTGCTGATGGAATTTTCTCCCATGAAACTGATCTAAGAATCAGTAGTATATGAACTGAAGTAAAAAGTGAATGACAAACAAGGCAGGAAACCACAAATGTTGGAAAGGATGCGGAGAAAAGGGAACCCTCTTGCACTGTTGGTGGGAATGCGAACTGGTGCAGCCACTCTGGAAAACTGTGTGGAGGGTCCTCAAAGAGTTAAAAATAGACCTGCCCTACGACCCAGCAATTGCACTGCTGGGGATTTACCCCAAAGATACAGATGCAATGAAATGCCGGGACACCTGCACCCCGATGTTTATAGCAGCAATGTCCACAATAGCCAAACTGTGGAAGGAGCCTCAGTGTTCATCGAAAGATGAATGGATAAAGAGGATGTGGTTTATGTATACAATGGAATATTACTCAGCCATTAGAAATGACAAATACCCACCATTTGTTTCAACATGGATGGAACTGGAGGGTATATGCTGAGTGAAATAAGTCAATTGGAGAAGGACAAACATTATATGGTCTCATTCATTTGGGGAATATAAATAATAGTGAAAGGGAATAGAAGGGAAGGGAGAAGAAATGTGTGGGAAATATCAGGAAGGGAGACAGAACATGAAGACTCCTAACTCTGGGAAATGAACTAGGGGTGGTGGAAGGGGAGGAGGGCGGGGGGTGGGGGTGAATGGGTGACGGGCACTGAGGGGGGCACTTGACGGGATGAGCACTGGGTGTTATTCTGTATGTTGGCAAACTGAACACCAATAAAAAATAAATTTATTATAAAAAAAGTGAATGACAATAAAAAAACACAGCTAGAAAACAATTAACAAAATGGCAATAAGCACATAACTATCAACAATTACCTTAAATGTAAATGACATAAATTCTCCAATCAGAAAACAAAGAGTAGCTGAATAGATAAAAACAAAAATCAAAAAACCCACCATCTATATGCTGTTCACGAGACTTATTTTGGATGTAAGGATATATAGACTGAAAGTGAACAGATGGAAAAAGATGCTCCATGCATATGGAAAACAAAAGAAGGATGAAATAGCTATACTTATAAGGGACAAATGAGCTTTAAAACATAGATTGTAATAAAAGACAAATAGGGGCATTATATAATGATAAAGGGGTCGATCCAACAATATTTATAAATATTTATGTACCCAACATAGGAGCACCTAAATATATAAAGCAAATATTAACATACTTAGAGAGATACATAGACAACAATACAATAAAAGTAGGGGACTTTAATACCCCACTTACATCAATTCAGACAGAAAATCAATAAGGAAACATTAGCCTTAAATAACACCAGGTAGACTTCACAGATATTTATGAAACATTCCATCCCAAAGCAACAGAATATACATTCTTCTCAAGTGGAAGAATATGCAACATTTTCTAAGACAGATCATATGTCAGGCTGCAAAATGTGTCTCAATAAATTTAAGATAAATGAAATCATATCAAGCATCTTTTCTGACCATAATGGCATGACACTAGAAATCGATTATATGAAGAAAACTGGAAGATTCACAAATAGGTGTCAATGAAACAGCATCTACTGAAACTTGTGTGTGAAAAAAATCAGAAGAGAAATCATAATACTTTGAGACAAACAAAAATGGAAATGTAACATAACAAAATTTATGGAATGCAACAAAAGCAGTTCTTTTTTTTTAAGATTTTATTTATTTATTCATGATAGACACACAGAGAGAAAGGCAGAGACACAGGCAGAGGAAGAAGAAGGCATCATACAAAGAGCCTGACTTGGGACTCGATCCACAGTCTCCAGGATCACACCCTGGGCTGCAGGCGGTGCTAAACCACTGCACCACCAAGGCTGCCCAACAAAAGCGGTTCTAAGAAGAAATTTCATAGCAATAAATTGCCTGTCTCAAGAAACAAGAAAAGTCTCAAATAACATAACTTTACACCTCAAAGAACTAGAAAAAGAACAAAGTCCAAATTAGTAGAAGAAAGGAAATAACAAAATGAGAGCAGAAATAAATAAACCAAAAGACAAGTGTTAAGACAATAACACTAAGAGCTGATTCTTTGAAAAGATAAATAAAATTGATAATCCTTTAGGTAGATTGACCAAGAGGAAAAGAAAAAGGACTCAAATGAAATCAGAAAAGAAAGAAGAAATATGACAACTGATACCACAGTACACAAAGGATCATAAAAGACTACTATGAACAATTATATGCTAAGTAGTTGGACAATCTAGATGAAATGGATAAATTCCTAGACATATATAACCAACCAAGACAAAAACATGATGAAATACAAAATCTAAACAGACTGATAACTAGTAAGATTAAATCAATAATCACAAATCTCCCAACAAAAGGCCAGGACCAGATAGCTTCACTGGTGAATTCTACTAATCATTCAAAGAAGAATAAACATTAGTTCTTCTCAAACTCTTCCGAAGAATAGAAGAGGAGGGAACTCTTCTAAAGCCATTTTATGAGGTCATTATTATCTTAATACCAAAACCAGATAAGGATGCCACAAAATAAGAAAATTACAGGCCAATATTCCTCGAGAACTTAGATATAAAAACCTTCTATAAAATATTAGCAAATCAAATTCAGCAGCACCGTAAAAGCAATACATAAATCAAGAAGAATTTGGAATTTGTTCCAGGGATGCAAGGATGGTTCAGTATCTACAAATCAGTCAGTGTGATATACTATATTAACAAAATGAAGAAAAAAAATTCACATGATCTGCATCTCAACAGATGCAGAAAAACATTTTGGCTAAATTCAATATCTATTTATAATTTTTAAAAAACTATTAAAAAGCAGGTATGGGGGAATGTTTTTGAACATAGTAAAGGTTATATATGACAAACCCACATCTAACACCATAGTTAACAGTGAAAAGCCAAAAGCTTTTCCACTAAGATTAGGAAAAGGAAAAGAATGCCCACTTTTGCCACTCTAATTCAGCATAGCACAGAAGTTAGAAGTCACAGCGGAGGAATTAGGGAAGAAGAAGAAATGAAAAGCATCCACATTGGAACGAAAGATATAAAACTGTCACTACTTGTAGATAGCATATTATATGTAGAAAAACCTAAAGACTCCATCAAAAAATGGTTAAACATAAACAAACTCAGTAAAATTGCAGGATACATTATCAATACGCAAAAATCTGTTGCATTTCTATACACTAATAATGAACTATCAAAAAGAAAATTAAGAAAAATATCCCATTTATACTTGTATCAAAAACAATAAAATATCTGGGAATAAATTTAATCAAAGAGATCAAACACCAGTATATTGAAAACTATAAGATATTATTGAAAGAAATTGAAGAAAACACAAATAAATGAAAAAAATATTCCTTGTTCATAGTTTGGAAGAATTGATACTATTAGAATGTTCATACTACCCAAAGCAATCTACAGAGTCAGTGCAACCCCTATCAAAATCCTAGTGGCATTTTTCATAGAAATAAACAATAACACTAAAATTTGTATGGAACCACAAAAGTCCCTGAATAGTCAAAGCAATCTTGAGAAAGAAGAAAAACACTAAAGGCATCACAGGCCATAATTTCAAACTATATTACAAAGCTATAGTAATTAAAATAATATGGCATTAAAACAGGCACATAGATAAAAGGGACAGAACTGAGAGCCCAAAAATAAGCCCACGCATATATGATCAATTAATTTACAACAAAGAGCCAAGAATATACAATGGGGGAAAAGCCAGTATCTTTAATTAACGGTGTCAGGAAAATAAAACAGCCACATGCAAAATGAATAGACATTCCCCAAAGAAGATATATAGTTGGCCAACAGGTACATGAAATGATATTCAACATCATTAATCATCAGGGAAATTCAAATCAAAACCACAATGAGATATCATCTCACACCTGTTAGAATGGCTATTATCAAAAAGACAAGAAATAATAGGTATTGACAAGATGTGGAGGGAAAAGGATCCGCTGGGCACTGTTGGGGAGAATGTAAATTGGTGTAACCACTATGGAAAATTGTATAGAAGTCCCTTAAAAAATTAAAAATAGAATTACCATATGATCTAGTATTTCCCCTACTGGGTATTTATCTGAAGAAAACAAAAACACTTATTCTAAAGGATACAAAAGCACCCACATATTCATGGTAGCATTATTTACAATAGCTAAGATATGGAAATAATCTAAGTGTCCATCGATAGATGAATGGATAAGGAAATCATGATATACATATGATATGATACATATATATCATATATAATGAATGTATATGATATGTATATATCATATATAATGAAATAATTTTCATAAAATAGAATGAAATCTTGCCATTTGTGACAAAGTCGGTGGCCTTGAAGTCATTATGCTAAGTGAAATAAGTCAGACAAAGACAAATACCATATGATCTCTTTTATATGTGGAATCTAAAACAAACAAACAGAAAACAAGCTCACAGATACAGAGAACAGATTGGTAGTTGTCAGAAGCAGTGGGTGAGAAAGGCGAGAGAAATGAGTAAAACTTTTTTTTCAAGTTTAAATTGCATTAAAATTTTTTTTAAAAAATCACCAAATCCCATCTAGTCAAAATACTAAAAAATGAGCACTGCTCTCTAGAACTAATAGTCAATTCTATCTAATGAGTGTCTGTCATGTACCAGGGACAAACACTAGTCAGTTTAATTCGTTTAATCCTTATCACCCTGAGCCAAATCTATAAGTAGATATTATTATCCCAATTACAAATGAGAAACATAAGACTTAGAGTCTAACACATGTAACTTACTCAAGAATATACACCTAATAAAAGATGGAGCTGGCATTTGATCAGGTTCAGATTAACACAAAGTTCTTGGACCACTAGTTTAAATGATAAAACATATATTTACATTTCAGTGATTATCACAGATGCTTTAGTAACACAGAATTTTATTTACCATGATATTAAAGTGCCATTACTATAACGCATCCAGTCACACTGAATTTCTCTGCAAGTGTCTCTTACTTACATTGAAACTATCCTCTCTTCTTAGAAGATAGCCTGTTCTGTCAACATGTGGCTTAACAAAACACCAAAGAACTTTCAAATGTACTCAAAACAGTGTAACAGAAGGAAGAAAAATTGTGGCACATGTATATTATACACAATATTGGAAGATAACATGAAACTGTTATCTTGTAATGAATTATACAGATATGAAAAGGCATTATTAGTTGTAAGGAGACAACTCTTTCAATTCGTGGCAGATCAATCAAATGACTACATGAAATTCCATAGCAATTTAATCTAAGTAAAATATGTTTATATTTAGAAAGAATAAAGAAAGTAGTAACAGTCTTTTGACTAACAATGAACTGTGGGTCTGGTACTATGGATGGCAGATGGACTCAAGATAGGGGCAGGCCGTGCAAAAAAATCAAAAGGTAAAAAACAAAAACAAAACAAGTTTGGTATCACCTTTGACATAGTTTTGATGTTAACATGCTAGCCAATGGTTACGTGGAGAGTGCAAAGTTCGGAAAACTTGCAGATAGATTTTAGACAATTGAAGTACTAGAGAAGAGACTGGTATATAATTCATTAATCTAAAAGCAAAATCTCTGGTTTAATTAGAACTCTGGATCGAGAATTTGGATCAGGATTTTGATATATAACCACATGTCTTCAGAGCTAACATTTAAGCCATAAAATATTTTGTGATGTTATTTGCCAAGCATCTGTAAAGGGATATAAGTACCCTGCTGTATGACCAATTTAATCTCTAACAGCCAGTTCTAATAAAACTGCAGTAGCTATGTGGTAGGTAATATGGGAGTCAAACTAAAAGATTACAAGAAAATATATCTGTACTTCCTCATGCTATCATCATCTGTAGAATTTAAACATTATAAAGTATAATTGTCAATATCTTTACAGTTACAAAAAGATATACACTTTTGGAATTTAAATTATGTTTTGCCACAGTTACGAAACTGGCACTGACAACATTAGGACGGCTTCTTTCACCATCACTAGGAACACAGGAGGAAAATCTGTTCCATGGAGGGTGATTATCTATGGGGTTCCTAGTTCATTCCAATGGAGAAGAAGGTCATCTCCTAAATAATATAACCAGTTACTTTCTGCTTGAAAATATTAATTCTAAGACAAGTGGCAGAAGGTAGAGACAAAGGCACATATTTTCCATCACATGGAATAAGGTATTTTTTAGCCTAAAATCATAAATCTGGAAATTAAAGTTCTCTTAGAAGTCAATTATCTAATTCAGACCTCACTTTGACACAAAGACTTATTTTATTGAGATATTTAGTATATTAATTCTTTTTTTCATTTTCACTATTATAAGAAAATATGAGCCATGCATGTGAAAACAATTATTCTTTAATAGATTTGGTCGGTATAAACCTCACCACATTGTTTTTAAAAAGAATTCAATACATTTTTGGAGTCCACAATTCAACCCATAACAAATATAATTGAAAATTTTCTCTCAAATGAGAGAATAAAAAGTGCCAACAATGTCCACAACTGTTTTGTTGAAGCTGTAGTCTCTTAGAGCTGGTGGCAGCACCAACTCTGAGGAAGCAAAGCAGAGCAGAGCAGCGCTGCGCGGTGATGTCATGAGAAGAGAATGCAAGCTGGATGTAAAGAGGCCATCTCCTTAGCAGGAGCTAACTAGAATCGCAGACATGGCTACAAGGGAGGCACGAGTGGAAGCTCACGCCTACTGCAAGTCTGAGTTCACAGCAGAGAAGAGATAGGGCAGGAGGACCAAGCTGGGTACAAGGACCACCTAAAAGGCTTCATTGCAGGAGGCATTCATTTGAAAGAATAAGAACTGGCCATTATGGCAGTGCCTCCAACTAGCCTAATGCCCAAAATGAGGAGCAGGGCAAGTGGCATTTCCCTTCTATGTACAGGGCTCAGGCTTTGTGGAGCAGAATCAGTCACTGGGAAAGCCGTCAGCAGAAAAGGAATTTGCTAAAGGAGCTAAAAAGTTCTTTGGTTCCTGCATATTTTGCCCTTTGCCAAATGGGCATAGAGTTCAGTTCACATGGTAGAGTTTGGAGCTCTCCTTGAACTACTGAGGGAACCACTGGAGGCACAACCCAATGAAGAATGGGGTCTCATGGTTTGGCAGATGATTGATTTGTGAATATAGAGTGCACACAGAGACATACTGAGGGGAAAGTGAGAGGGAGGAAAACCAGATGGATGAGAAAAAGGGTCTTAGAAACTTATTAGTCAAACTACCTGATGAATAATCTACTTCTAGACCAGTAGTTCTTAATGGCTGCTTTCAGGTATGGTTATAGGTCCAGATAAGTTCTAAAATATACTGCCAGTAACTTTTAAAAGATTGATTGATTTACTTATTTGGGAGAGAGAGAGAGAGAGAGAGAGAGGGAGAGAGAACACATGCATGTGCAAGTGGGGGGAGGGAGGGAGGGAGAGAATCTTCCAGCAGACTCCCCGTTGAGTACAGAGCCCACAAAGGGCTGATCTCATGATCCTGAGATCATGGCCTGAGCCAAAACCAACAGTTGAACCCTTAACTGACTGAGCCACCCAGGAGCCCCCTGAGTGGTGTACATTTTTTTTAGCACCTGATGTTGATTGGTCTTTATCCATTTTAAAGTGCTACTCTGGCTCATTTAAACTCCAGTATGCTTTCTAGATGGGAGAGAAATGCTATAGAACTATAGATAGCACAGAAACCCTCAGACTATTTTCCTTTGACCATAGCCCAAAATTTGTGTTGGTGTTTATTGCTTCTGCTTTGGTGGGGATGCATGTGTTTAATCTCATTATTCTCTCTTTTTTTAAATCTCATTATTCTCATTGGTGTGTTGTCTAAGTCAGTATTAATAATCATATTTGTTGCCATGAGAAAAATGATTGAGAACTGCCATTGTTAAAATACAGCATCAGGGATGCATGGTGGCTTAGTTGGTTGAGCGTTTGCCTTCAGCTCAGAGCGTGATCCTGAGGTCCTGGGATTGAGTCCTACATCAGGCTGCCCACTGCGAGCCTGCTTCCCCCTCTGCCTATGTCTCTGCCTCTCTCTGCGTGTCTCTCATGAATAAATAAAATCTTAAAAAAAATAGAGCATCAAGGCCCTGAGGCTGGGGGACAGCTGGGAGATAAAATACAAGATATAGAAGCCCCCAGACATTAGGTGGTGAGCAGGGATATAGAGATTTTTTTACATTGGGAAGACGTACTGATGTGGCATTAGGCCTCCAAATATTTCTACAGGCTGGGCAATACTGCAGCACAGTCAGAGGGCGAGAGTCTGTGTGCTTATTATGGTGAGGATGTATGGGTACCAAGACTACTTAAAGCTGTTCTTCAGCCTGGAAGCTTGTTTTGGGAAGGTGTGCATAAATTCTGAAGATGTTTCTGGTTGTATGAATTACTGCTTGGTATGCTGGTTCAGTTGGAACTAGGTGACAGAGGTACTTTCAGGATAGATTATCTTGAGGATGGCAAATCAGACGTTCCTAATTTCTCAGGTAAGGCATATGTAAAGAATCTGTTAATCTGAATTTGAGTTTCTGAAGTGTCCATGTGTAGTGTTCAATATTGACAGCCACAACAACTACTGTGTCTGATCTCTCTCTCTCTCTTTTAAGATTCTATCCATATATTCATGAGAGACAGAGAAAAAGAGAGAGAGAGATAGAGAGACAGGCAGAGGGAGAAGCAGGCTCCATGCAGGAAGCCTGATGTGGGACTTGATCCCAGGACCCCGGGACCATACCCTGAGCTGGAGGCAGATGCTCAACCACTGAGCCACCCAGGCATCCATGTGCCTGATCTCTTGATGCCTTTGCTTCAATGGTTGGTTCTTCCACACTGGAAGAAATTTCAGTGAAGGAAATTAGGAATCCAGGATAGAGTCAGAGAGCTTGTTTGAATAGTGGATCCTAATTCCAAAACCCATGATCAGGCACTGAATCTGTGCTCCTGAATGAGACACTCCAACACTGGGTCAGCCAAGAGGCCCACTATGTCCTCCTGGGTCCAGTAATGATGATCATGGGATCCTAAAGCAGGTTAGGACCCTACATAGTAGGCAAAATGCTACTGTAGATTTGTGGTACAGTCACTGTATATCAGGTAGCTTTAAAAAATTATGTATTTTTATTTTTTGGGTCATAAATACGTTGCACATCTACTATATTCAAATAGAGAAACACATAATGGAAAAAGTAAAATGCACCCATTTTTCCTATATTGAAAAAATAGAAATTGAATTTTTGGAAGACTAAATTATATTGGTAAATTGAGGGATTTATGTATCTTTAAAAATATTAAAATGGAAGTTTTCAGGGAAGCACAGAAACATTAGATATCACATTGCAAAAGAAAGTGTTAGACTATTGTGTGAATTTTTCAAAGAAATTGCCAAAAACTATTCACAGGATCGTAAAATCCCTCATTCACAATAAGGGCATAAAAGTGTTGGGAGATTGGAGATTGCACACAGTGGTAGCAAATAGACGCTGAAATCCCAGGGGTTTAGACAAAGTAATTTTCTTGCTCTCATGAAGTCCACTGAGGATTGAGTGACTCTCCAGGGCAGTTCCCCTCCAAATACTCATTCAGGGATCCAGCCTGTTTCCATCCCATGGTTTCACCATCTTAGCATATGTCCCCCAAGATTACCACGGCAAAAATGGAGATAGCTTGGAAGGCTCACATCTGCTCCTCCATGCTTCAGTCTAGAAGTAACTACTTAGAGCCTATTGGCTAGAGTTAGCATTTTTATAGTGACTGACACACAGGACTCAAATAATGGCCATTCTTACCATTATGTTATTAGACAAGAGCATTTTGAATGGCTGGATAAGAGTTCAACAGGTATACTAACCATAATTAAAGTGTTACCCTAATGTAGGACATTTCTATTATTTTCTTTCTGTAAATCTTTGTCTTCACATCTGATTATTTCCTAGAAGTAGATTAGCAGGGTTAAAGGATGTGGATATTAAAAAAACTCTTGATTCATATTTTCAAATGCTTTGGTAGAAATGTCAAGCTAATTTATCTTGTCACCAGCAATGTAAAAAATGTGCTTAACTTATCAAAACTTCACAAGTAGTAAATGCTACCTTAAATAAATAGGCAACACTGTTTCTTACACATTTGAATTTGGTACGTTTTGTCCTATCGGTACATTCACTTGCATCATTGCATGATCACCGTACTGACCTGCCTCTTTCATTCAAACGTAAGCCTCTGAATCAAGAGGCCATAAATATCTTTTCCAGCCATGAATTTCCAATGCTTAGCCCAGTATCTTGCACACAGTTGAAACATAATAAACATTTGTTATAATATTTCAGGTGAAAAGTCTATCTTTAGTGCTTTAATTTGCGCTTTTTTTTTTATTATCAATCTTGTTTTTTTTTCTTTGAATTTTCTTCTTAGCTTCCTTTACCATTTCCGTATTGATGTTATATGGTTTTTCTCACCAACTGATAATGTTCTGAAATAATAATGATATTAATGTTATCACTTTTCTTTCAAATATTTCCCAGATTTATCATTTCATTATATGAAGTCTTTAATAAGCAATTTTTAAAAAGTATGTGTTAAATCGCTCAATATTTGTTTCTGATAGTGGAAATTTCATTCCCCTAGCCTCATGCTTCCATGAGGGGACTCCCTCTCTCCTTCCCCCTTGATTTCTCATCAAGAAAGGGGAAATGACATAAGCTGGTGAAATACTGAGCTCTCATCCTCTCTGGACTCAATTCTCAAGGAGGTGTGACCCCTGAAGCTCACAGGCACAGGCTTAGAACCCTCAGGAGAGTCAGCTTCACCAGTCTGCAGTGATTAGGTGGTTGAGATGAATTCTGGAGGATAAATAGAGTCTGACTCGGTGAGTTATAAGCTTTGTTCCCCAATGAGCCTTAACAATTATGATTTGATTCCCACGTTTCTTCTGAGTCAGTCCTGAACTCAGAGTAGGGAGAGAATATAATGGTCTCTCAGTGAACCCCATCATTTTCATTTGTGCTTTGTTCAATTGTTTGTATGTTCAAATGTCTTTCCTATCTAAGGCTAATTGAATATTTGCCTATATTTCCCACTTGGATTTTAAGAGTTTATTTTCAAGTGTTTCTTATAAAATTTAATTTTTTAAAAATATTTTATTTGTTTACTCATGAGAGACAGAGAGAGAGAAAGAGAGAGAGAGAGAGAGAGAGAGAGAGAGAGAGGCACAGAGACACAGGCAGAGGGAGAAGCAGGCTCCATGCAGGGAGCCTAATGTGGGACTCATCCTAGGACTCCAGGATCACAGCCTGAGCCAAAGGCAGATGCTCAACTGCTGAGCCATCCAGGCATCCCTAAAATTTAATTTTAAAGTATGATACAAGAAGTCATTAGCATGACTGCAGAATGTTTGGTAAATATAGAAAATCATAAAGAGAAAAATTAAAATGATACTTAATTGTGACACTGTGTATCTTCTGGTTCCAAAATTACTGACATGGATTAACTTTTGTAGATTTAACTACGTTTAATCAGTTTCAGTGTTTATTGTCAGTTCTTTTACATTAGGACTTCTTTCTTCTTGAATTTTTAGTTTTGATTTGTCTCTTGCTAAATAGGAGAATACAATATACATGGAAAATACCTTCCAAGTGCACTTTCTGAAGCTTGCAAAAGAGAGTCTCCCATTGCTTCACACAGGAACCCAATCTTGGCCCTGTAGCATTGCTCTCCCTTCTCAGCCTCACAGCATTCCACTCTTTCCCCTCCCCTCGAGTCCCAGGGACTTTGCTTCTTTTTATTTTGTGGCATTTGATGTTGCAAAGGAGAAAATTGTGTCTTAATTTTTGTTACAATGCAGGCAATCTGTGCTTTCTCTTTGAATGCAGGTAGGAGTCCGCCTTCATAAAGGCATTCACAAAATTACTCAGAATTTGTCTAGGATCTTTCTTAATTTTTGACCACAGTATGAAGGGCTATTTCAATCTACACATTCTGAGGGCTTTCTTAGGGTCTGGAAAGTTTTCTTAAAATGTCTTTGGTCATTGTCTTTGTTTCAGTTACTGTATACTCTTACTCTGGGTCTTCCATACTTACCCTGTCTTTCCCCTGCACTTTGCATGAGTGCTTTAAATTTGTCCTCAAAATCACCGATTCAGTTTTCTATGGAGTCGGTTCCACTTTTTATTTTTTCCACTCAGTATTTTAACTCTACCAACACATTTTAACTGAAGCATTCCTTACGTCATCTGGGGCTCTTTCTCAACCCATTTGGATCAATCCTTGGGCTTTTCTGTCTTCCACCTGTATCTTTCTGCAGATACCAAAAATTTTCCTAAAATGATCACTTTTGCTAGATTGTTCCTTATCTGAGTCTTCAGATAAATGCCAGGTCTTCCTTGAATTTCCTACACCCCCCATTTGGGAGCAATCTCTGTAGTCTTGGGTTTTCAAGGTAAGCAGAATGGATAGTCTGACCTTGCCTCTCTGTGCACTGGCCCCACAGTTCTAGTAGAATTGCCTACTTCTACCTATAGTTGGGGGGTAGTCAGTAGAAACAGCACTTCATTCAATATCAATGCCTAGCAGGCCTTCTCCTAGGACAGATAATTGATCTCCTCTTACTTTAACTCACTGGTTCTCTTCTAGTTTGGACAGTTCTTGAAAACATCTAGTCTTTGGAGCTTCTTTTGAAGCTTGTCATCTTGCTCGTGGACCTATCTCTGTCCTAGTTATCACAGGACAGGATTTCTATGCCTAACACTTCTATGCTAAGTCTCTTTATGTTAATTTATGTTCTTTATGCAGAACTTAAAAGATTTAAAGGGTAAAGGTTTACTTGCCCAGGACTGATCTTTGCAGGCTTGCTTCAGCAAGGTTCTAAGGAAACCATGCAGCTTCAGTGCTTTTAAGGCAATCAGTTCTAATCTATTGCAGTCCCTCTCCTCTGACAAGGGAGAGATTGGTGATCCCCAACAAAGAATGCCTGTGTAACAAATCTTGCTATTTTTATGGTATATCCTATGGCTGCAACCATGAGGCAAGGACCTCAGCCTCCACCCCTTTTCCAGCTCCCCCTCTGCTGATCATGCAGGGAGGGGCTGAGCTACATCAAATCATGAATGCTGAGCTGGCAGGGTAAGGCTTGTATGAAGGCTATGCCACATGATATTGCTATTGTGTGTCCCCAGTCACACCAGGGGTGTGATCATACTTCCCTAAACATACAGCATCCAATGAAAGGGCAATGGGCAACCAGCACACCTGCTACTGCTCCTGTCTCTGTGAGTTCTCTTGGAGCAGTGCTGCTCCAGCAGGCCTGCTGTGAGTGCTGCTGACCAATTACCTTGTTAGCATGGCAGTTGTCCCAGCAAACTGGGCATCTGTTCAGGTCCATACCATGGCCTTCTGGAAGCAAGTCAGAGGACTGGAAATAAATCAAAGACCAAGATTGGAATGAGAAGAGTCTGCTGGTGTTGTTGTTGCCAGCCTTCAGGAAGGCCAATGAGTGACTATTAGCAGGAACTAGCTTTGAAAAATCCTAAGTAGTAAGAAACCTATGGGGTTAAGGCTCTCAGTAATAAGATACCTTGTTTCTTTTTTTGTCATCTTGGAGGGATTTGCCTTGGATGGGGGGGATACTTCACTGACAGAAAAGCTGAACCACTGCCCCTCATAAAGTTCATGCAAAAAAAAAAAAAGAAGAAGAAAAGGAATGTCTTCTCCATTATCACTAGAAATGAGTGAAAATGTATTAGGGAAAAATGATAACTGAACATAGGCAAGACAAAGGTGAGTGGGCTCCTGAATTTTAACTCCTTTTCAATGGTGGGTTTCTCCACAGGTATGTTCCTGGATCTACCTTCCACTACTGGATGTATCAGGGGAGAGTGCAACCACTCTAGAGTGTCTTCACAATACTCCCCTGCTTCTGGTGCCTTCTGGCCCCTGGTGAACTGCACCAAGATACACTACCTAGAATCTGTCCATGGAGCTCACTGTCAACAATAATTCTAGGACCTGAACTGGGCAAGCCAAACAGGACAACACCTTTCTTCAGAAGTTCCCCTGTCATTGAGAGAGCTTGGGATCAATTCTGGAGAACCTGGTTAGCCAGTGTTCAATCCCTGCCGTACCATCACAGATGATGGCCTCCTGAACTGGGAGATGCGCACTGCCTAAACTCTTCCTACATTGGTATTCTCCTCCCCATTTTCAGTGACCATGATCAGCACTCCAGGGTTATCAGCCAACATCTATTTCTAATCATCCTCCTGGTCTCTAACAGCAAAGTTGAGACTCAAAGCTCTTATGGGTTGAAAGGGAATGGGTTGCTGCCAAGAAGAGATGATATTTACAAGCCATGCACTGAATTGGAAAAGGAGGAATAGGACAAAGAGGTATACAGAAATTAAGGGTTAACTTGCCCAAGACTGATACTTTCAGGCTAGCCTTTCAGAAAATATATTGGCCCTTCTGCAAGGCTCCATAGAAACCATCTAGCCTCAGTGCTAAATCCATTAATCTGGTCAAAAGCAAGGCTGGGGCCCAGATCTTAAATCACTGGAAGTGGGGAAAGGGGAAAGGTGTTGGTACTTGCTCAACTATGAATGCTGATGTGGTCAATTCTGTCTGAGCTTGCTTATCCCATCCCCAATCCTAATAGAACCACAACTGCAAGGCTTGGACCCCGGTATCCTGATCAGACCAGGGAAGGGGCTGGTGCTGGACCCAACCACTGAAGGTATCTGACGTGAATAATGAGAATGCCAGTACTTTAGCCAATGGAAATCAGACCACATTGTGTACTAGGGCCTCATCTTTAACAGCAGTGGGAACTAGAACCCGTGCTTGACTCTGGCCAGGGGGCTTTGGGTAAGGATCTGGTCACATATGTGTCAGCGGGCTGCACACTGGCCCTGACTGTACCCAGGTTCCCAGTCCCTGTGACTATGGCTTCTGCTCATGTTCATTTGCTCTATAGTTCCCTAAGGGTTCTGGAGCCATGCCCTGGACTACAGCCTGCTTGGTTGGGCCCTGACAACCTGCCCTTTGCCATCTGCCAGCTGGTATCCTGCTTTAACCTGCCTCTGAGCCCAGCTGCTGCCTAGCTGTTGCTGTGGGGCCTCCATTTGCTTGTCTGGACCAATCAGCTCAGATTTGCGGAAGCTACACCTCCATCACCTCAGGGGGAACCCTACAGCCAGGTGAGTCCCCACTGCACTCTGGCCACATATTCTAAGTAGTCCTAGTTCACCCTTCTCATGAAAATTTTACCCAGATTGCAAAAGCTGCACAGGTACTTTTCACCATTGCAAGTCACATCAAGCACTCAAAGCCAATCTCTGGAATTTGCAGCAACACCAACTCATTTTATCCATCAGGCAATAAAGGCGTGGCTCCTAGGGTCTGCGAAGTGATTAATATTTTAGACCTGACAAAAAGTGGCTGCAAAACAAAAAAATACAATCTAACTTAAAAATAATTTCATAGCCAAAAGGTTCTAATTGCTGTGGAATATGGGTGCATTTTATCACATTGTAGGGTGGAGCATGTAAATGTGAGCAAGCCAAGGACCTGCAAATGTAATCTCATGGCAGTGCCACCCTCACGTTTCCCAAACTCAGCCTCATTCTCAGTCACTGAAATGACAATGAATAAATGAATAGATAAATTAATAAGGAAAAGGGGCACCTGGGTGGCTCAGTTGGTAAGGGTCTGCCTTTAGCTCAGGTCGTGATCCCAGGGTCCCGGGATGGAGTCCCTCATTGGGCTCCCTGCTCAGAGGGGAGCCTGCTTCTCCCTTTCCCTCTGCCTGGCGCTCCCTCTGCTTGTGTTCTCTCTCTCTCTGCCAAATAAATAAATAAAATCTTTTAAAAAATGGGTAAGAAAGGAAGCAATGAATAAGTCCTCCAACAGAAATGCATGCAGAGATTTTAAAAAATCAGGAGGGAAACTGGAAGTTGTTGTTGAATGGGTATTGAGTTTCAGTATTGCAAGATGAAAAAGTTCTGAAGACAGATTGCACAACAATATGAATATACTAAATGCTACTGAGCTGCACTCTTAGATGTTTAGATGGCAACTTTTGTTAGGCATTTTTTTTCTGCAATTTTTTTTTGGAATCAAACTGCATCTTAAGAATCATAATTAAACTTTACACAAAAATTCAGAATATAACTATGATAGCTATTTGAATCTCATTGAGCCACTCTTACATTTTCATCAGTGTGGCCCTGACTTCTTCGGCCTTATTTTCATGTTATTTCTTCTGTGATTTCTTTTTTGGGACCAGTAATGCATAGTTGATATGATTTATTCTTGCAGGTGACAGAAAATTATTGCCCAAATTACAGAAACAAAACAAAAACTCCATTCAATGGAAAGATTTCCTAGAGTGGAGAACAAAAAGGTGCTAAATTATATTCTAATATATAATTTTCATAATTAGTACATCATGAAAATAGAGGAATCCTTTGCACAGAGGAGTGACTATAGGCTCTAAAGCTACCTGACTAGTCAATACTAACTTCACGACTAACCAGTTTAATCTCTTTGTGCCAGTTTTCTCATCCTCATAGTGAAGATAATAATTTTCAAAAGCTTAAAAATGTTATTTGCCTCGAGACCTATGAAATGAGAATAATTTTTAAAAGCTTAAGCAATAATTTTCTTTACTTAAGCAAGAACTTATCCCATTTTTCTTTAAAGATTTATTTATTTGATAGAGATAAAGAGCACATAAGCATGAGCAGGAGGGGCAGAGGCAGAGGGAGAGAGAGAATCTCAAGCAGACTCCCCTCTGAATGCAGAGCTGGACTCAGGGCTCGATCTCACCACCCTGAGATCACAACCTGAGCTGAAACTAGGAGTCGGAGGCTTAACCAACTGTGCCACCCAGGCACCCCACAATTTATCCCATTTTAAGAAACTGAAAGACGAAACTCTACTTTTAACAATAGGCTAAATGTTTTAACAAATAATTTGTCAAATTATAGCAATATTATCCTTTCCTTGCCATGAAGCTTAAACCCAAAGTCTGAATGCAGGTGTGTTCCTATTTTGCCTTGCCACTTTCGGTTCTCACCGCTGCTCAGAAACACACTTTCTGCTTTAAACAGGTTGCACCTCCTACCAGTTCCTCTAATTATGCTTTAGTAGTGCATTCTTACAGAATTGATTGTCCTGCTTCTTTACCTGCCTAAATTCAACCCATCTTTCAAGTCCCCCACCAGTCCTTGCTGATTCCATTTTGCCTTTTTTGAATCTAGTCTATGATCTCTCACTTCTCTGAATTTTTTTGGTGTTACTGAAGATGACCCTCCAGATGGCCCTTGAGCCACCATCTACTGCCTCCTAGCACCTACCATGTTGTAGATTGCAATGTGTAATTTTCTATTTATATATTAATTTTTACCTTTTGCGGTGTCCTATATAGTCCTACCCACAAAATAATCAATATTTTCTCACTTAACTGTTTGGCCAAAGTTAAAATTTTTGTGGAAAATCAGACAGTTTTTTTGAGAAAAGAAATAGCATTATTCATGCTAACTTTTCATATATTTTCTTTGCATATAATCTACCTACCATTCCTTCCATAAATAATTTTAACTCTTAAGTTTCTCTTTGCATTCTTTAGTAAAACACCATACAAAATGTATTTTTGACGGTATTTGTTGCTGTTTTAGACTTTGGCTTGCGTTAAGATAACCTTATGAAGTTACTTTTAAAGGACCTTTCCTTCGGAAATTGTTATAAAGCCACGATGGAGTGATATCTAAATTATAGAGATATGTACAGGGGGTATGGGAGCGCTAGGAAGATCACGAAGTATGTCTTCCTTTTTTCCCATTTTCATACACAATAAATCCAGTTAAAATGAAGAGAGGGCTGTAAGAAAGGAAAGGAATGCAAGCCCTACAGCACGCGGCACTGACAGACGCGTGTGCATGGGTATGGCAGCAGCCTGCTCTTGGTGATGCTGCTGCTGGGAACTCCAGCCTGGGCGCTGGGGATGGACGTATGACTGCAAGGAACGCTTTCGCGGAGCCCCTAAGTCACACACCTTTGCTCTTTAATTGCAACAACTTACAGTCTTATACTAACGCCTCAGGTCTTTTTCTCAACCCCCAAGTGCTTTCTGGCTGCACCGACTCTGAATCCTCCAAAGCAACCAGGACAGCCTGACAAATGACCACTCACCCTCTTCCTCGAAGAGAAGTCCCATGTGCGCTTGAGCCTCGGCTTCCTTCTTCCCACCGTCAATTTTGATCAGTTGAGCAATCTTAAAACATCGCTCATAGAAGTGGTTCCTTACCCATTTGTCTTCAGAATTATTGAAGTAACAGGCCAGTGCATACAAGTTATTATAGACGTCTTCAAAGTATTCTTCAAAGAAAAACATAAGCTGCGTTAGAAAAATATCTCACGGCCTGTCCCTTCAAATGGCAAACCAACCTAGTGATATTTATTTTCCCTTAAAAAGAGGATTAGCTATTTTAAAAATGGAAATGCAAAATTAAATTAATGTGTCTTAACCACTAAAACAGTGCGTTAAAGGATGTGCACACGAAAAAAAGCAACCAAAATCT
Organism: Vulpes vulpes; assembly: GCF_048418805.1. Lineage (NCBI taxonomy): Eukaryota > Metazoa > Chordata > Mammalia > Carnivora > Canidae > Vulpes > Vulpes vulpes. The sequence goes on from NC_132789.1 coordinate 82,853,470, forward strand.
TTCTGAAAACTTAGAACATGTAAGAAATTGACACACTCTTTAGTTGAAACACTAGACTATATAAGACAAAAGACAGGATAATATGTACTAGCACTGTTCTCAGGTCTATTGCAAGAAATGAATATGTGTTATCATCAAGTACTTTTCCCATTAAAGATTTGAAAAGTATTTAGATTCAAGAGAAAACAATGTTTCCTAACTATTGGGGGGGGGGGCTAATGAAGAAAGCAGATAAGATATGGAAATAGAGTATTTTTACTCAGAAGGAAAAATAATCACGAGCTTATTGATATAATAATATGGGGATTGGGATAACCCTATAAGGTTCATATACGTTCTGCAATGTTTCCAGGGATACAAGTTACTAGCAATGCTAACAAAGAATGGATTTCTATGCTTCTATTTCTCAATATCTTTTTCTGCTGAAAATGAACTAATACTAGTCATCCTTCTCACTCAGTTATTAGTTTATTAGTTGTTAGTTTTTAAACCCTCCCTTTTTCCCTAAAGTGGCACCTGACCTACTTGTATACAAAAAGCACATTAATAAATTGTGAATTAGTCTTTTAAACTGCAGTCAATAATAAACTTGGACAAAAACCTGTGTGTTAATAAATTGTGCCTCAGTCCCGTAAATTCCATTTTATTGGTAAATATGAACAAATTCATAATTTTTATGTCTTTTTGCATCTGTGTTATAAGCACAGTTGTAGATATATGGTAACTTCTGGATTACTCTTCCAAGGATTTTATAATAACAATCATTATCTATTAGAATTTATTGATATTAATTATTCACAACAATCAGAAGAGTCAACTCAAATGTTCCTGAAAGGACTACAATTATGAAAAATATTTATACATTGCCCACTAGTATTCCTATAAGACTAAAATCAAAAGGCCCAGAAAAAAATGAAATGAGGTTGATTACAACAAAAGGTAATTTTCAAGAACTATACATGTCATTCTAATGTATCAAAAGAAATTTCTGAAACTTAAGTCATTCCTTTACACATGTTGCTTCATAATTTCATAGGAAATTAAGGCTTATCTCAAAATAAGAGTTATATCTAAACATTAAAGTTAAAAAAAATTAGAGGTCTCCCTGTCTCTCTATTTTAAAATATTTTTTGAAGGAGCTGGGGATTCTGGAGAGCCATTCTGCTGTTTAAGGTTACTCACAATAGGCATGAGTTTAGGTAAAAAGCAGTGAGTAACTGGAGTTATTACTTGAAACAAATACTCTCATCTCAGAACTGACTTCTCTTATGTTTTATCTTTGCATTGTGAACCTTCTACTTAAAGTGAATGGAGCACTAAAGTGTGCTTTGTAATGTTTTATATTCTTTGTCATCTTTATAGTTATTAGAGAATTATGATTTTTAAAAGTCTAAAGCATTCCATATCTTCTATTTTCAAAAAGTTATATAAAGAGTTTTTGAAAAAGTGATCCCCAAATAATTTTTCTGACTTTCAGTAATCAGAAAAAAATTTCCAATATTTCACGTTTTTTTTTTTAGAACAAGTTGTGTTAGCTATCGTTTCCATATTTAAAAACCACTTGTTATCTAAGCTATTTTTCTACAGAAAAAATGGGGTATTTTTCAGAGCATTAAGTATAAGGGAATATATTCAAGTTTTGAATCTTTGAACAATCCAAATATATGCACTGTACCCTTTACATTCTAAGCAGCCTTATCTCCTTGTTTGTAGACCACCTACTTGAATTGTCAGCAGATATTTACAAGATGAAAAACATTTTTATTGTTGGTTTATTATTTAGATCAGTATTCATTGTGCTATCTAAAAAAGGAGATTCTATGGTGAAATAAATTGGAAAATGTAGTTGCTAATTTTCTTCTTTCAGTGGCCACACACTATGCATCAGTATGTTAAAGGCTCTGGTAAGTCCCGCGATAAACCAACCTACTTAATATCCATGTTAATTCACCTGGTGTTTCTCAAACTTATTTTGCCAGATAATTATTTTTGTTTTGCTTTACATAAAACCGTTGGAAAGATCCTGGAGACTCTTTGTATAGAACACAGTTGGGCTATCTTAAATAAATGTTATTAGGAAAAAAATTGCTGCTTAACCATTAACAATAATTTAAAGTCACGTGTAAATAATGTTTGAATTATCTATTGATTCAGTTGCCCATTACCATTATTGCCATCTCTTCTCCAGCCCCATGGGGCACAAGGCCCTAATCATAATATTACAGATGGTACAGAGATGATTTACAACAATGGGTAATATAAAAAATGTTATTAGGGACCAAAAAATTCATCTTAACAAATGGAAAATAATCAAAAAAGAAATGGCTGGCTTACTTTAAATACTTCTGTGCTATAAAACAGCAAGTGATGTTTTGAAGAGTAATTTAAATAAATCTAGGTTCCTGCTCTGTAAGTCTCAAGAGACAGAACTGACCCAAGATGACTATTGTTAGTGCCATAGCTTTGATTAAATGAACTTCATTGTGACCGTAGAATGATAGTGTTTCCAATGAGAAGCAATGAGAATGCTCAGAGATACGCTACTTCAGGAATATTTTTTTCAGATTCCATATTCCATTCCATGACCATAGAGGATAGAATCTTGAGACACCAGATTTTTATATTCTAGGTTAAGTGTGTGTGTGCACCTGTATGCATTCTTTAAGATCTAGGATTAATTCAAAGTATTAAGAGTGAAGGTTTCTATCCCATTTTCTGGGATGTTTTTAACTCATATCACAACCTTTCCTCAATAAAGTTTATATGTTAAATGTGAAAACATTATACAATTTTTTAAAGCATACAAATATTCACATGTACTTCAGCTGAAGTATTCTCAACAATGTTTTTTTGCAATAATTTTAACTTTCTATATTGCAACCAGGCAAAAGCCACTGCATTTTGAAGGAGAAAACCTTATAGAAGAGTTATTCTGAGCAAGAGGTAGTTTTACTTCACTTAACAAATGCAACTTAGTTATGATGAACATATGATAAAGCCACCCAGTAAAGAAAATATTTTTTTTACTAACATGTATAAAATATTGACTACTATAAAGTTTGCACTTTGTTAACTTTTGAGGTTGGAGAAACAGTTAAAATGTTTAGTTACTTATCTTAAATAAAAAAATTAAAATGTTTTCTACCTTAAAATAGACTACTTAGCATTTTAGTTTCTTTATAATTACAAAATGCTTTATGGCAAGTTTCTCATATTTAAGACACTTTGTAACAAGTGATGTATTTGGCTCATATTTATGCTACTCAAAAGGAGCCTCTATTTAAAACACTTAGTGAGTATGATGAATTCAACTAGAAAAAATGACTAATGGGGAAATTTTATCTTGTTCAATTCTATTTTCAGTGCAAATATCACTTCAGAATTTGGAGCTGAAGCTAGAATGTAGGTTTTTTACAATAGCATTTTTTATTTATAACAATTAATTTCTTGAGAAATTAGATGTCACATTTTAGAATTCACCAAAGTATTCTATTTTTAAAGTCAATCCTGAAGTTCAATAATTTTCATAATACAAATATTCACTTCCTTTCTACACACACATACACACACACACTCACTTGTGTTGTTAGGATTTTTGTGTATCTCCTATATGTAAGCCAGGTGACAACCTGATGGGAAACATGTATTAACTCCACTATAGAGGGTGAGAGACTTTTGCTACCTCTCTAGTACTATTCCAAGTCCCCAATAAGTTTCCCCACTGTAGCACTGATTGACAAAAAGTTGTGTAATACTCTATTTTCCCATAGAAAGCCATAAAATGAAATATAGGCCTTGTTTGGCCCTGAGCTTTTCTTTTTGAGTCCTATGGTCTTTTCACACAAAAAGTTGAAGAAATTAATAATTTAGACCACATCAACTTTTAAGATTTCCTTTCTTTGATTACCTAAAATGACTGATTCTTAATATGTAACTAGGAAGACTCATGACAATATCAGTATAATTATAGGAGAGATTAAAATATTTTCAGTACTTGAAACATTGATTTTCTGGAAAATTTTAAGATACAAAAAAAGGAATTTATTAGAAAAATGTGATGGATAATATAAAGTAAACAATTTAATTCATAATTGTGAATTGCAGGCTTTTTGCATCTTCTCACTATTCACTAATAAAAATTTTCTGATTGAAATCTGTAGGATTTATAGATAAGACCCTCAAATTCCATCACATAAATACTAGAAAATCTGTATAATGTTCAAGTTATACTCTTTGAATGTATCTCATCAGTAAAAGTCAAAATTCAGGTTATATATTTTTAAAACTATGGAAAGATTTGTAATTCATGATACAAAAGATTTTAATGGATTGGAAAATTCTGGAGATGTCATCAGGTGCTATGTATTGTCTTCCCGGCTTGGAAAGACATCAGCAGGATGCCCCTGTGTCTGGGCAGCTTTGTGGTTCAGCATTCCCTATCATGTATTCCATAAAGATGCTTAGGTGTCTAGAAGGAGTTGTGCTAAGGTGTCTTCTTAATGTTTTGAATCCTCCCTCAGGCCCATTGTTCTGGCTTCTGCAGGACTGCTGCCTACAGGCCGTCCACTCACCTTTCCTTTCAGCTGCCTCAGCCCTGGTCAGGTAGTGGTAGAAGTGATCCAGCTTATCAGGCTGCTCCTCCAGGGGTCTCTGCAACCAGAAAAGGGACCTAACTCTCGCAGTCTCCTGCAGGGCATCCCACTTCTGCATCAGGGCGAAGAGCTCAGTAAAGGACTTATGATAACCATCTCGCAGCATGTCCACACAAATGTTCTTCTTGTATGAGTTCCGGTAACTGGGAATAATAAGAAACCCAATGCTCAGAACATTATTTTACTCCTTTAAATCTGTGCAGTGTTTTTTCTTCTCTAAGTTAAAGGTTGAATCACACTGCCTTTTTCTTTTTTTTCCTGAGTGAAAGCTGAAAATGCTCTTTGCCTCGAACACTTGTAAATGAACAACTTCAGTTTAATGAAAGATGCCAGGAGCTACTCAAATGTAGTCATTTTAGTAAAATTACATTATAAATATATCAGTTCCAGAGCTGAGCTCAGAACCGACTATTGTCAGTCCGTTCTGGCTGCTAGAACAAAATACTAGTGACTGAGTAGCTTACAGACAACAGAAATACATTGTTCACAGTTCTGGAGGCTGGAATTTCAAGATCAAGGTGCCAGCATGGTCATGTTCTGGGGAGGGCCCTCTTCCTCCTTCATGGTTGGCACCTTCTCACAGTATCCTCACATAGTGCAAGGAGTTGGGGATCTCTCTGGAGACCTTTTTTTCTTATAAGGCACTAATCCCATTCATGAGGGCAGAGCTCTCATGACCTAAGCACCTCCCAAAGACCTCAATTACTAATACCATCACCTTTGGGAATTAGAATTTAAACATATGAATTTGGGGGAACACATCCAGACCACAGCAATTACAATGTCCACAAGTACTTGATGTACTAGCCTCCCAGTAAAACAAAACAGAAAAAATCCAACATGCCAAGAAAAAATTAAACATGCCATTAAATATTTTAAAAATGTACTCTATATTAAGTGGCTTCATTGTATGTTATGGAAGTTCATTCATTTATTCATTCATGCTTGGATGTTTGGCTAGAAAATGTTTACTAAAATCTATTACTAAGTATATTTGAAAAATATTTTCAGTTAGGAATAAGGTAATTATTTGTTACATTACTAATTTGCTTCTAATTTAATAATAAATCAAATGCAAGAAGATAAAGTGACAAATGAATATTCCATTTATTTATTCAACAAATAGCTATTAAATTTTCTAAGTGGAAGGCACTGTTCTAGATTGAATGGATTCATTCTCCTTGTGAAGTTTGTATTCTAGTGGGAGAACACAACTAACACATAAGTAAGCAAATAATAAATAATGTGAGATGATGAAAAGTACTATACAGAAAATAAACAGGGTTATGGGATAACAGCTGTGTGGTGGCTATTATTCCACTTAATGAGCAATCAGGAGCCAAATCGTATAGTTACTAATTATATTACATTTTTTAAAAGTTAGGAGACAGTATTTAGAGCAACTGACATAATGTGCTACTACCAGCAGTAAAAATTTCAATGTGAAGTGGAAACAGCCTAGAAGTTAGAATACTCAAGGTTGAGGCCAGTTCTACTTAAACTCCTTGGACTGCATTTCATCTCATTTGCAAAGTGTGCATATCAATATATGCTGTACCTATATCAGGATTCTTCTAAGAACAAAATTAAATTATAAATGTGAAAAATGTTCTGAGAAGTTTTAAGTCCTGCACTACTGGTTTCCAGCTCCTGGCTATGCAACAGATTCATCTATGGAATTGAACAAACACACAAAAAACAATGCCCATGTTCCATCTACCAAGAATTTCTTACTCAGTGGATCAACTTAGGCATGAAACAAGACACATTAAGATAGGTGAAGAGAGGAGTGGTGAGAGTGATGTTTTAAAAGAAAAGACAAGACGTCAAAGCCATGGTAAGAAGTTTGGACTCCAAGCTAGGAATGAGATGGAGGTAGAGCCATTGAAAGGTCTGGGTTAGGAAATGGAGTCATTACTCCATGAACCTGAAGTTTAGAAAAGCCATCTGGATGGAGTGTCCAACTGAATTGTTACCCTCCCCTATCTGGCTGCCAGATACACACAGCACCTATTGTAGTAGGATTTATCCACAAAGAGAATAAGTAAACCATATTACCAGGCCCAAAGCTCAAAAAACACCATCTTGTATGAGACCAAAAACATATGATAGGCAGGTAAAAAGGTAACAGAATTTTGTTTGTTTCTGCCTTCTAGTCAAGAAGGAGGAGAATATGAAGAAGGAGCAGTGAGGCCATGTCCTCTCCTTCTCCTCCTTTTTACTTGCCCCTTCACAAGTATAGCAAAATTCAGTTTCTCAGTAGAAGAGGACCAGAAGCAGCCACTGTAATTTCCCATAGCTCCTGAATGGTACAGGTGAAATGCCATTAACAGTCTAGTGAGCTCCATGTATGACACAAAAGTTAATGGAAAGAGAGGGCTGGTGTATCTGTCATAATGTCACTGGCCACAACAAGGAGGTGTGTGCTAACATGCTCTTGTATGGGCTGCCCACTGGGATCGAAGGAGGACTTAGCCATAACTCGGAGAATAAGAAGCAACAGGGAGCAATCAAAGGAGTCAGGTCAGCATATTTCCAGATCTGACAGAAAAGGATGGATTGAGTGCATCAGAGGTGGACACCTGTATAGAATGCATCCAACTACAAGTGAGAGAATGTGTTTCATAGTGCCTTTAGAACAGCAGGTTTCCACTTAGCACAGCACAAGATGCCTGAAGGTAGGCATCTGCTGGCCTTGATTCAGTGGCCTGGCAAGTTCAATGTGTCTGGGATTATCTTAATCTTTCCCTCATGCTTGTCCCCTGCTGGTCACTGGAGGGTTGCTATAGCACCCGGTACTGTGTCCACCTTCAAGGCAAAAAGAAAGGGGTGATGGGTGGCACCAGATGTGTCTTTCCTTGTTATTGGTGGGGAATAAAGCATTCCTATAACTGCTAGTAGATTCTCACTTTGGTCCCATTGGCCAGACCTTTGTCACATGGCCATCCCTTGCTGCAAGGAGACTGGCAAAACAAATAACCTGCCTGTTCTTGGACACATTGCTTTCCCAAGCAAACTGGAGTTACATTAGCAAATAAGAATGGGGAAATGAGATACTAGATGGACAAGTTCAGTGTCTATAGCAAGGTCCTAGATTAAGGTCTGAAAGTAAATACTGGGGATCCCTGGGTGGCTCAGCGGTTTAGCATCTGCCTTCGGCCCAGGGCGTGATCATGGGATCCCGGGATGGAGTCCCATGTCAGGCTCCCAGCAGGGAGCCTGCTTCTCCCTCTGCCTGTGTCTCTGCCTCTCTGTGTCTCTCATGAATAAATAAAATCTTAAAAAAAAAATGAAAGTAAATACTGACAAACCCCCAGCCCTGGAGTTTCTGGATAAAACTGGGCAGGATGTCCAATTAAATTTGAATATAAGGTAAGTAATAATTTTTTTAGTATTAGTATTCTCCAAATATTCCATGGGACCTATTTATACTAAAAAAGGGTTGTTGGGTTTTTTTTGAAATTCATATTGAAGTGTATATCTGGTATTTTTATTTGCTAAATCTTGCAACTCTCTTCCTCTCCACCCTGCACCGGGACTGTGTTGTTTCTATGTAATCGGGTGAGAGGAAAAGGTGTCAGAATCTTGAATAACCTAAGAAATCACTGAATTGGACTCACATAACCTGAGAGAGACAAGATTAGATTTTTACACTAGGGAGGATCAAGGCTCAGGGCCAGGAATTAAAATTAAGTTATAAAAAAATAAAGGCTTTCAATTTACGATCCTTGAGCTTGTGACTCTGAAATTCATACCTGATCCACGAGATTGGCCAGGAGGAGGGTAGAATTGGGAATAGGGCGAAGAGATGGGAGACTCTGGTGGTCCCAGAAAGGACAGGCCACAGAGGCTGAGCCAAAGCGAAGGTGGGGAAATGGACACACACAGGTGGATTCAATACATATTTAAGAGCTAAAAATATCAATTCTCGAGTGGTGAGTAGGTGTTAGGGGTAGAAGAAAGGGAACACCTAGGATGACAACCAGGCTTTGAGCTAATTGATAATTAGCTAAGGAAGGGAACACAAAAGGTTGAACATTTTGGGGGAAAGAGAATGAGCTTGGGTTTAGGTGAGGAGGCTTAAGTGACACTGAAGTGGTGCCTCTGAGGAGGGGTAGGTTGTAGGGGAAATACAGAAGATCTGAGGATGAGAGGCTGAAAATCCAGCCTTGTTTCAAACAAGAAGAGTCATCTTTGTATGGTTATGCCTTGGAAGAAAAGAAAATTATAAATAATAAAAGTTAGAACTTTGACTTTAAACAATAAAAATAAACATAAGCTGGGAGGCCGTCTATATTCTAATCTCAAATCTCTACTCTTGACAGAAAATCATTCTGGAAGCCTTATTTCCTTCGCCTGGAAAGTGAGGAGGGTGTTTTGGTGGGATTTGGTCCACCGGGCATCTAGTTCCGCTTCCACAGGTGGCAGCACTCCGAACTTCTGGAAACGACCATTCTCACACTGTGTGCCATCTTAGAGGGGCTTGATTTTAAAGATTTTCTAACCAAGATTTTCTAACCACAGTGACCCAAATTAAGGCAATGGGTTCCTCCCCCAGAATTCTGAATCTTGAGGCAGGAAACACAACAAAGGTTTAGTAGGTTTTTGGAGCTCAGTCATCTTGGGAGTGACATCCTGACAAGAGTCCCAAGTAGTCCTTGCTACAGAGATCCTACCCAGGGTCTCATGTCTTGTCCTTTTCATCTGAGCTGGGTTCTCCCTAAACTCATTTGATTACCCAATATCCTTCCAAAAATTTTTTTTTTTACTTTATTTAGTCAGAATCAGTTTCTGCTGCCTGTGACCAAAGTACATGAATGGATTCAGAAGGAATTGCACTAAAATGGTTTCTAAGACATTTTTCAGCCTCAAAACATCCATGATATATAACTGATATCAATTTTTTAAAATTTCTGGTACATTTTTTAAAAAGATCATTCTTTGCAGAAGAGATTTCAAATAGACAAGTATTTTAAAATGCATGAATAACTATACTGATACAATCTCAATTTTATATACACATCCATGTGTGTGCACACATGCATATGTACATGTATGTCGTTATTTAAGCCTCAGTACTAATCTGAAAGCAAGAAAGAGGAATTAGTGACTTGCTAAATAATTTCCTATTTAAATCTTCATAGTTAATGCAAATTATTTCTTTTAACCAAATAATTTTCTTTTATTAAAATGAACTGACCATCTGAAAAAAAGGTGCATCAATTTCCACCATTATATTTGGATTTCTCAGGTTTTATATTTCATAATAGAATTATAGGCAATGTTGACTTGCTTTATGGAAGGAAAATTTTTCTAAACACAAATAGAGGGACGTCTGGGTGGCTTAGTGGTTGAACGTGTGCCTTCGGCTCAGGGCATGATCCTGGAGACCCGGGATCGAGTCCCACATTGGCCTCCCCATGGGAGCCTGCTTCTCCCTCTGCCTATGTCTTTGCCTCTCTCTGTGTCTCTCATCCATCAACAAATAAAACCTCAAACACAAATAAATATACAGATAGAATTCAAATTTATTATTTTCTTATTTAGACATGAAGTTCTCCATCTTGGTTTCACTTGTATATTAAAACCGATATTAGTATAAATTAAAACTTATTTTTTGTAAGCATCAGAAGAAAAATCTCCTTGACTTGAAAAGTCACTATCCTGGGCAGAAATTGAGAATTCTGGTAAAATTTATGTAGAGATGTGAGAAGAGTTTTCCTGACAGAAAACATGCCATTCATAGGAGAAGTTGTGACACTCCTGGATATGCCAGACTCTGAATCTATACCCCGAGGAAGATGTCTGCCATCGCAGAGAGCTGATGCTGCTTCCAACCAAGGGATGCAGTTGGAGAAGAGTGAATTTAGAAATGGAATTCAGTGGTCATCTGTTTCATATGGATTTTATTACTATTTAAAGGCATTCTTCAAAGGAGATTCTGTGCATTTTAAATTTACATAAAAATGACCCTAAATGAATCTAAGATTTTTAAAAAAAATCTATAAATTCGCAGAATGTAAAACTGGCCACTTTGACAAAACCTCCTAGCAGTTGAACATGTGGAGACGCTGAGAGATGGGGAACTTTCTGTTAAACAGTCATGGAGATATTATATCTTTTTAAAATTCTGCCTTAAAACATTCTGAGTGGCTATTTAAAGAGTGCCTATGCTGTGGTAGGCACTGTGTAGACATAATTTCTAACACACAGTAACTCTACAAAGCAATACTTCCATTTTCACAAAGAAACTGTCTTCAGTGAGGTTGTGACTTGCCAAAGAAGGACAAAGTCATACAAAATAATAAGGGGCAGAGTTGGATGGAATTCACATCCAGGTTTCTGAGTGCAAATCCTGGCTTTTTCCTACTTTACCACTTTGTCTTCTATTACATCTATTACATCAACAAATCTGATGTTGATTTTTCTTCTTTCCCTTCCTCTTCCCTTCCTCTGTGCATTTTCTTTATTTGCATTGATTGTTTCAGAATTCGTCATAATTGGACAATTACAATGTAATTCTCAAATCTGAAATTTGTTGCCTATGTCCATGCTAATCTATGTTTATGCCAGCTTGGGAAAAGAGAGTAGTGTCATTCTGTGACTCTCCTAAAGAACTCCCTTCCTTGAAGTGAGGGAGCAGACAGTAGCATCTATCCGGAGCAAAGTAAATAGACGTGATTGTCACTCCAGGATACATAAGTCTAATAAAAGAAAAACACTGAGAAAGACAAATGAATAAAAGGATAAAAAGCACACATTTTTACCGATATGAAAAACATGAATAAATGGAATGAACAGATATAACAGCTCATTTTATTTCTTTTCTAGGTATTTATATTAGTTATTAGATGGATTGTCAAAATCAAATGAATTATCAACTACTCAAATATATGATTAATATATTTAACATATTTTCTTCATAGGACAAACTCAAATACTGTATCAAGGTGAAGCTTCATATACAGTAAATCATTTCAAAAGAAGTTTAATGAAAAATCATACTTTAAAACAAGATCATAAAATTTTTATTTAATCTGACAAAGATAAACTCAAAAGATACGTAATATCTAATCAAAAGTCAGGATAATACTTTTATTCCATTAAGTTAATATTTATAAGTCACTAGTGGGTTATCTATGTGTCAGTTATAACAGTCTTACATTCATACTGTAGGAATAAATGTTATTGGAATCACCTACGGGATAATTACGTTGACTCTTAAATTAATACTTAAATAGCTTCAGTTAATATAATTTCCGTGGAATAAAGTGAGTCACTATTCTTTTTTTTAAATTTTTTTTTATTGGAGTTCAATTTGCCAACATATAGCATAACACCCAGTGCTCATCCCGCCAAGTGCCCCCCTCAGTGCCTATCACCCAGTCACCCCAACCCCCCCACCCACCTCCCCTTCCTCTACCCCTTGTTCATTTCCCAGAGTTAGGTGTGTGAGTCACTATTCTTACCCATACTTTTCAGTGTAGGTAGATATTACACATAATTAGAATGGGAAAAATACATTCTTGACATACACATACTGATAAAAACCATATAAGTAATTTGAGTATGTTTTATAGTTTTTTGTGAAAAGAATAAAATTTTCCCAAAAGCTAAAACAAAGATATGCCATTCTCTTAGTCATATAAATATATATAAAGAAAGAGAAGTTAGAAAGAAAAAAATATCAATTATATTTGAAGAGAGTGAAAAGCATATAGAATTACAATGGAAACCGAAAGCATTTTTTCTTAATTTTACACATTTAGGTTTTTAACAATTGTTAGTCATAGTATTGAGTATGAGTGATTAAGAACTAACACTAAGAAATACACTATCATCACTCACATATATTTTTGTGTAATAACCACTGGAGAATTGAGATTTTTTAGGACTTTTAATTTATTTTCCATGTACTTCAAAATACAAGAAAAAAACATTTCATTATGAAAAAAGCTCTTTTTAAATTTCAAAGATGTCCAATGAGTTGACTGGTCTCTGGGGGCATCTACTGGAAATTTAGCAAACTGCAGTCACATCATGTAAATTTGATAACTTTCATTATCCATCTTAATACAGATATTATTTTAATTGATATGCAAATAAGGTGACACTCAAAGAAGATAAATGTAAAGTTATGCATGGTATTCCATCTCATCCATCTGGAAACAGCAAAATATGTAGCTGTCTATGAGATCAGTTAACAAATACTCAACTGTTAAAAATGTAAATAGGGCAGGTGGCATAACACAGATGAACAGTTTTCAAACCACTCAATTTTCATGTTTGGAAAAATTAGAAATATATTTCAGAGATAAACATACACATATTTAATAAGGCATTTTTATTAATCTAAAGATGATATATAAAAAGCATTTTTAATATGATGGTTTCTCTAATGCAAATTCATTTTGCATCTTAGTATATCCATCAATATAAACAACTTGATAATCACTGCTTATTTTCTATATGACTTACTTTAATTATTTACATGTTAATATCTCAAAAACTAGAGTTTGTTATATTTGAAAAATCTATTGTTTATTATAATTAGTTATTAAGAGTGAAATTAGTCATTAAAATGAATATTGTATTGACATACACAATTTCTCCTAAACATTTTAGGAAAACTTCCTTAAAGAAAAATTAACACACAATAAAGATAATACAATAACTGCACCTTATGTATAGTTTTAGCATATATTTCAATAAAGAAAATAACACTTGTAATAGTATTATTGCAGTTTTGACTAACCATGTTATAGGAATTTTAATGTAACAGCTATTTTAATAATTATGATTTTCTTTGTGAAATTTATTGGTCATATTTGCTGGAATAGAAAATTAAAAGATAATTTTGAAGCTTTATCTAACTGTGCTATACTTATTATTGTACCATAAAATACTCTATATGTTGCTATAATTTTATATAAAAACTCTCCTAATCAAGATTGAAATACATAACATTTTAACTTCATTCCAAAGAAACACCACAAACACATATATTAGTTTGCGCTATTTTTGAAGATCTTAAAATTGCTATCCAAATAAATGTGATATCATTTTTAATTGTATAAATTGAAAAAACTAATCACCATAAAAATGTTACCAAAAAATCAGAACATTGGCAGAACATATGGCAGGACTTTTATTTTAGTTTAGATTTAGAATCATGTTAGATAGCTGGACTTATTTGATAACAAAAATAAATAAATAAAATCCACCACCCCCAAGAGGTTATGGAATAGAATTTTTTTGTGATTTTCTAAACAATATAGAAGTTCACTAACTTGAAACTGCTACATATGTCAGGGTGCTCTATATTTTCAGAAAATACACATTTTTATCTATTAATAAAGAAAGTTAGAGAGCATAGTGAGACTGCCAACATTTTAAAAGTGTATTTACAAATGGAAAAATGCCATTTGGAAAAAACTATTTAATCTACATTCAACCTAATTCTTTTTTCTTTAAAATTTCATAATAACTAAGAAATTTAACCTACAATATTTTGTAAATAGGGCTATTACTAATATAATTCAACAAAAAATAAAATACTTAAAAATATGATCAGCAAAGAATTCTGCCAAGATTACAATAAAAATTCACTTTAACATGGACAATTTTACTTTACGATATGGAATAATTATGTATAATTAGAATGGAAGAAAGATTATTTCTCAGATTCAAGTAGGTAAGGACTGATATTTAGCATAAAAGGGAGTAACTTTTTGCTAGATCAAAAGCTGTTAACCAAATACTATTTTTGCTGGGGTTATCAGAAGAAGGCTGGGGTTATTTATCGGACAGTACAGACTGCAATATTACAATAGCTTTAAATGATTCCCTTAATAATATAAAGGCGTTTTTTTATATTCATATCCTATTAAAAATTATTTGCTCAAGGGATTCCAAGTCAATCAAATATTTGAAGTAGAGATTGTCATCAATCAGGAATGAATAAAACTATTCATCAGTCAATAATATAAAGTATTACTGAAATATTTACCTGTGTAGCCGTAACACACATTTTCTTTACTGAAAGATTTTCTCTACTAGAAAAATCTCAAACTTAACCACATTAAAAAAAGTTTTTCTTTAGAGAATTTTAGTGAAAAGCACTGGAAGAAAGAAAGCTCTTTATATGAAGCTAGTTACATAATTTTTAAAATAGTTCTATTACTTGCAAACTCCCTTGAGAAACTCAAACTTATTTACAATGGAAAATGTTAACCTAAAGATTGGACATGGAAAGGTATGAAATGAGTGTTATCATTTCAGAAGAATTTTCAGGGAAGGTATTTTCACAGTACCACCATTGAGTCCAAGCACCTTTGGCTAAATGAGGTCATATGAATTTTTGTTCTTTTTTTTTCAAATCACACTGTAACTTCCAACTACAGGAAAACCAATTAAAACATAAGCTGAAAAATAAAGCCTGAAAATAATCTTAGTTTTTGGATTGAGTCATAATGATAAAAAAATAAATCTGAGTAATATAATTCTGCTATGGTCTGAGTCCTAACACAACAACAATAAACATAAGAAAAAGAGGAGAAAAACAATAGGTAAGCTTCATGCTACACGACTACAAACATATATAAACATGATCAAGCTAGCTCATTGACTCATGTCAGTCTATATATATTTACAATTTTTTATTAATATAAAATCTATACAATATAACACTGTTTTTTGAAACAATTTTTATTAATATAAAATCCATACAATATAACACTGTTTTTTGAAACATAATCTTGTGACTGCTCTCCAAAATTTTTAATAATCTATTTTTTAGGAAATTTTGTCTCAAATAATATCATTTAAACTTTTCCTTTCAGTTAATCATCAATACATCTTTATAAATTAAAGAACTATCGGTTTTCCATATAAGTGAGTGAAATGTCAACTTTTAATAAAAATGCAAAGCTGGAGAATATAAAGACAAAACTTAGTAAAAACAACAAGTTGCATTAAAAAGAAAACTTCAGCTCACTGTGTTCTTTTTTTTTTACTAAAGTATGTCATACATTTTATCTTTGCAAGAGTTTGACGAGTTTTGCAAGTAAAATTCTGTTTCCTCTACACTTGCTAATAGTCATGAGAATCTGTAGTTTGCACCTTCCCATTAAAAATGTATTGTATTTTTTTGAAATTATTCACCCCGCCTTTTATCCAGATCATGTCTTTGAAAGGAGGAAGTAGATAATAAATGGAATAATTCATGATTTCCCATTAAATATGAAACTTTCTTTTGCAGAGTTTAGAAAATGAAGTTCTACATAATGTACAAAAGTTGATTAGAACTTTTTTAACCTTTTCAAGAAAAAACCTTTCACATTAAACAACTGCATGAGGAGGTTTCTTTGGGAAAAGTAAACCAATCAGTTTTTTCCCGCTATAGCTTGATCATATATATTCCAATGTTGTTTATTCCAAACATACATTCCTTTATAATACCTACCTATTAAAACAATGGAAAGAAAAATAGTGTACATTGAGCTATAAACATGACAAGTATCTAAAAAAATGAAACTGATGTTTAAATTACAAAGGGAAAATCCCATAAATTAAAAATGAAAACAAAATATTATTCATGCTCTTTCCAGCAATGTAATGGAAGATACAGTAAGGGTAAATAATAAAACCTACATTTAAATTTCTATTATTATTATGACATTTCTTCTAGCATGGCAATGATATTTCATAATGAAAAAAATATTTACCTTTATAAAATTTATCTTTATGAACATTTGTATTGTATTAACTATACTCTTTTGCTTTCTTTTGATAAAATAAAAAAAATTAAACCAAATGACTATTAGGCTCACAACTGCTCTATCATTGTATATTTCTTTAATAAGATATCTGTAGTAAATTTAACTGAAGAGAAATGTCAAGTTCTATTTTAGGGTACAGATGACCTCAATTTTTTGTGCTTTTAAGGTTCTTTTGTGGAACAGTTTGTTTTTCACTAAGCATATTTTAATTTACCCCATTACAAAAAAATGAAGAATATATTTTGCCCTTTCAAGCTTGAATACCTAAAAGATAACTACCATAATGTGATCCATGTGAAAAACCTTTCATACTGTATCCTCTTTAATTACTGTCAGAAAGGTGGTTGTAGAATACACACGCGAACACTGAGGCAAGGATTTCTCATGGGCTTTACGTCCACAATAATCAAACTTTCAAAATATAGTTAGTTTTACACTTAGGAAAAACTAAATAAAAACAGTAAACAAATTGATTAAATTGATGCTCTGGTCAGACCACATCTGTATGTAAATATCTTATTTTCCTGAATGTTGTATTAATTTGATTGCAGCTATCTCTAACATTTAGAAAATTCTTACTTGTAGTAACTAAGAGCATGGGTACATCACATCAAATATGTGCATCAATAAGAATATTGTAAGAACAAAAAGGAGTATTTGTCAGGAGCAAAATAAAAGAGCCTTGAATTCCAACTTAAAAAAAAAACACAAAATATACATATAGTAGGGATTATAACTTCCTTGAGACTGAGAACATGTCATATGTTTCTTTTGCATTTTCATATAATAATGCAAATGTCAACAAAGTGAAAGCTTGTATAACATTATTAGTATCAAACAAAATAGAATTCAGGCATAAAAAATTAAAGGGGTACATGAATAGCAGGGATTCATAAATAGATAGATTTACGAGAAATAGAGCAATTAGGAAACAATACACCTAATAACATAGGATCAAAATAAACAGAATAAGGGGAAATTTATTTTAAAGCATTTTTTTCAGAAAATTACAAAGAAAGCCAAGGAAAAAAAGGATTTGAATAACAATTTTCTAGCATGATTGAAATAATAGGCTTGATCTAATTATTAGTTTCTGATAGCATTTTCTGTATGGAACTGTCTACCAAATAAATAGAGAATATATATTTATTTTTCAAACATACAAAGAATATTTATAAAAACTGGCCATGTACTGGACATAGAAGAAACTTTATAAATTGTTATCATAGCATATTTAATGAGCACAAGAGTCACTCCCCAATCCTGCAACCCTCCCCCACCAAAAAAAAAAAACCCTCTAAAAATCTACTCATCTGCAAATTTACAAATGTATTTCTAATGTATTCACTGACTAAAGGGAAAACCACCATAGAAATGTTCATATATTTAGAATTGAAACAATATAAAAATACTATCAAATCCTGGGGAAGACGTCATCATGGTATTCAAAAAGAAATTTATAATTTAGTGAAAGGGAATAGAAGGGAAGGGTGAAGAAATGTGTAGGAAATATCAGAAAGGGAGACAGAACATAAAGACTCCTAACTCTGGGAAACGAACTAGGGATGATGGAAGGGGAGGAGGGCGAGTGGGGGGTGGGGGTGAACGGGTGACGGGCACTGAGGGGGGCACTTGACGGGATGAGCACTGGGTGTTATTCTGTATGTTGGCAAATTGAACACCAATAAAAAATAAATTTATTATTTAAAAAAAGGAATCAAGCATAAGAAAAAAAGAAATTTATAATTTAAATGTACTTGTTAAAAAAACAATAGAACAGAAACAAGTGAAGAAGCTAGCTTTCAACTCAGGATGCTAGAAAAAAAATCTTAACAATATGAAGTCAAATAAAGGACAAAGAAGGAAATACTAAAGGTAAAGGCATAAATTAATACAGAACAAAAAAATTATCAGTTGTGTATAACCCCCAGTACTCATCATATCACCTGCCTTCCTTAATGCCCATCACCAAATCATTGACCATTACGTCTGAAACTAAGTGTGTACTTTATGTTGGCTAACTGAATTTAAATTGAAAAAAAAAATACAGAACGAAAAAGGTGACCCATAAAACAAAATAAGTGCTTATGTGAAAAGACAAATAAATCTTTGCAAGTATAATCAAGACAAACAAAAATAAGGCACCAAAATTGTGCCAGGAATGAAAAAGATAAGACAGCTTCTAAGGAGTATATAATTATACTAATGGCTAACTTTTATTGTATACTTACAATGGGCCAATGTTCTCAATACTTCATTTGTATTATCTTTTTTAAACTTTATTTTTGATAGGTATTATTATTATCATCTTCATTTTATAGATGAGGAAACTATGGCACAAAGAGGAGCTTTTCCCCCCTTCTTTTTATAGAGAAGGAGAGAGGCAGAGAGAGAAAGAGAATCTTAAGCAGGTTCCATAACTAGCACAGAGCCCAGTGGAAGGGCTTGATCTCATCACCCTGAGATCATGACCTGAGTGGAAATGGAGAGTCAGACCCTTAAGTTACTCAGCCACCCAGATGCCACAACAAAGAGATTAATTAATGAGTTGAAGATCATACACCCTTTGAATGGTGGAGCTAGGTTATCAACTCCAGCACTCTAATTTTAGAGCCTGTTATTTGCCACTATTATCTTCATACTACCTCCAAGATACAGAGAATGTTTCTACACATATAAAAGAGATTTAAATGTTATTAGAAAATATCATGCTAAATTTTATCATGCTAAATATAACAATCTATATAAACTAGACACCTATATAAAATAACAGAATATGAATTATCAGTTTGCTAGAGAAGACTTAGAAAAGCAATTACAACAGATCTATTCTCTTCTTCTGGACCCTTCTCCAACCAAAGGAGCAAAACTATTTGGTTTTATTTATTTATTTATTTTTTAAAAAGATTTAATTTATTTATTCATAAGAAACACATGGAGAGAGAGAGAGAGAGAGAGAGAGAGAGAGAGAGAGAGAGAGGCAGAGACATAGGCCGAGGGAGAAGTAGGCTCCCTGCAGGGAGCCCTATGTGGGACTCCATCCCAGGACCGTGGGATCATGCCCTGAGCTGAAGGCAGATGCTCAACTGCTGAGCTACCCAGATGTCCCAATTATTTGGTTTTATAAAGAAGTTCTATCAAACTCTTAATAAGTAAGAAATTCCTATCTCATCAGAAATATTCCAGAGTATAGAGAAAGGTGAAAATTTCTTTAGTTCATTTTACAAAATCCCAAAAGTGTAGCAAAAGAAAAGTATAGGTCAAAATCATGCAAAACTCTCTCCCTCACGCCTCAAAAAGGAACCCCTAGCAAACAGAAACCATAATGAGTAAGCAGGGTTTTCCCCAGATTTGCACAAATGGTATATCATTATAAAATCTAGTAACTTTATGATAATCTCAGTAGGTACTAGAAAATTATTTATTAAACTTCAAAACTGATAAAGAAAAGTACAAACTAAAAATTGAATTCCTTATCTTGGTAATGTACATCTATTAAATCCACATCTCTAGAGCTGTTAACATTCATTGTTTCCATTTGCTCTTCTCGCTGTCTCTTGGATAACTATTTACCCTCTGTTTTACTTTTCTTTAAAATGTTTTGCACCTAGATGGTATTTGACTTTCTCTACCTTACTTTGCTTAGCGTAACACCGCCTAGTCCTATCCATGTCATTGTAAATGGCAAGATTTCATTCTTTTTTATGGCTGAGTAATATTCCATTTTATGTATATATCACAATTCCTTATACATTATCAGTGGATGGACATCTGGGCTCTTTCTATGGTTTGACAAGACAAATACCATGATCTCAGTCATATGTGGAATTTAAGAAACAGAACAGATGAACATAGGGGAAGGGAAGGAAAAATAAGATAAAAACAAAGGGGACAAATTTAAGAGACTCTTAACTATAGGAAACAAACTGAGGGTTGTTGCAGAAGAGGTGGATGGCAGGTGGGGTAATTGGATGATAGGCAATAGGAAGGGCACTTAATATGATGAGTACAGGTGTTGTATGCAACTGATGAATCAGTAAATTCTACCCCTGAAACTAATAATACGCTGTATGTTAACTAAATTGAATTTAAATGAAAAATTAAAAAAAATATTTTGCATCTATGCTCATGAGGGATGTTATTCTGTGGTTTTCCTTTTATGTACTGACTTTCTGGTATTCATATCAGGGTAATGTCAGTAACAGTGTGTCGAGAATTGTTTCTTCTTCTATTTTCTTGAAATGTTTATGCCAGAGTGGCATTACTTCTTCCTCAAATGTTGTGCAGATTTACCATAAAGCCATTATAGGCTTGGAATTTTCTCTGTGGGAAGTTTTTAAACTGTGAATTTAATCTCTTTAATAGATAGAAACCTATCCTGTTACTTATTTCTACTTCAGTAAATTTTGGCGGTTGGTCTTTTGTGGAATTTAGCCATTTCATAGAAGTTGTTAAATTTATCAGCATAAGGTTTATTACCTAATTAGCATTTTAATATTTGTATAAGCTATAGTGAAACATTCCCTCTTTCATTTCTGAAATTGGTTAATTTATGTCTTCTCTCTTTTTCTGTGATCAGTCTGACTAGAAGATCAATTTTATGATCTTTTCAAAGAACCAGTTTTCAGTTTCATTGCTTTTCTCTATTTTCCTGCTTTCAGTTTTTATTATTTCTTTCTAGACTTTCAGTTTAATTTTCTTTTTCTATTTTTTTTTTTAAATGAAAGCTTAGGGCACTGACTCTGAACAATTTTGTTTTTCTAAAATAAGCATTTTAAGATGCTATAAACATCCCTTTCTGCACTGCCTTAGCTGCATCCCATATATTTTAATATGCTGTATTTTCTTTTCATCCAGTTCAAAGTATTTTGCCTTGCAATTTCTTCTTTGATCCATGGATTACTTAGAAGGATGTCTGGTTTCAAAACTTATAGGGATTTTCCAAAGACCTTTCTGCTTTTATTTCTCATTTAAGTCAGTTGTTGTAAGGCAAAATAATTTTTAAGATTTAAATACTTTAAAATATATTCAAATTTGTTTTATGGCTCAGAATATCATCTCCTTTGATAAATGTTCCATGGACACTGAAAATAATGTGTGTTCTGCTGTTGTTTGGTGGAATGTTCTGTAAATGTAAATTATTTGGTCGACGGTATTGTTCAAGTCTTTGATATATACCCTTAGTAATTTTCCTACCAATTATTGACACAGCAGTGTTGGAATCTCCAACTACAATTATGGACTTGTGTGTTTCTCTTTTTCTTTTTATCAGTTTTTATATTATGTATTTGAAGTTCTGTCATTAGGAGAACAAACACTTAGTATTACGTTGTCTTGATGAGCCAGTTCTGTTTGTCATTATGAAATGGCACTTTTCACCCCTGGTAATATTCCATTCACTTTCTAAAAATATATTTCTGAAAATCCTGGGATATTTTTTCCACACTTCCTTTCTCATAATGTTAGGATTTTACTATGTTCTGTATTTCTATGTGGTCATTTCAAATATAAGAAGGAAATGTAATTAACATCCATCTTGATCTTGATGTTGAAGTGGAAAAAAACCATAAGCTGAGCCAACTTTTAAGAAAAATCCCTTGTTCAGCAATATGTTTCCTTGGCTATTCTGGTTGTAGGATAACAGATTGTTCTGGACAAGCTTAAAAAGCTTTTATGAAAATCTGTATCAAGATTAAAGAATGACTAATCTTTACGAAGTGAACCCAGGGAAGGTTCTAAATTCAGAGTAATAGTAGGAATTCAGGAAGTGTCTGGAAATCTGAACTTTGATGGCAGTCTGGTCCAATTTTTTTTTGTCTAGATTATTCATTCCTTTGTCTCTATGAATCATTTTTTTTTCTATCTTATTGTTTTTGCTTCTGTATAACATTAGACCAGTTTGGTCAAATTACTCAACCTCTCTATGCCCTGGTCTCTGGGAGTAACAACAATTCTTCACACAGTTATTGTGAGGATCACTTTAAACAGAGGCCAGCACACAGCATTCATTTAATATATCTTACCTGTTACTATCTTACATGAAATAAAACCTAGTTAAGAGATGCAGTATTTATTACAACGTGTCTAAACACCCATTTTATTGTTCATTAAGTGTGCAAAGTTCTATTTTGTTGCTCCATTTTTCTTACAGAAAGTCATGTGATAACTTTCCTCTGGAATTTAGAATCAGGAAAAAAGCTTGTATCTCTGGAAGGACTGATATGTTTCTTCTCATCAAGTAATGAGAATTTTATAGTCCATCACATCTCCCCTTTTGCCCAAACTGCCCAGAGGTTCAGGGCGAAACTTAATGTTCCATCAGGGAAACTATATTGACTTTAGTGACTAGCATATGCACATACTTTTCCTTTATTTACCTCTCATTTTCTATTTATAATCTGATGAATGTGTAATATAAAATGTTAACTTTAAATTTTTCAATCCTTCCTAGAAAGAAAGCAAGAAATAAAGTGTTATTTTATGTAAGTCAGAAGAATCTTAAAGAAGAATGAAATACAATCCCTACTTTCAAAGAACTCTAAGCCTAAAGCAAAGTCCTTTCCTTGTGGCAATTCATGGCAAGAAAGACATTTTACGCAGCAGTTCAGTACAGGCACATCTATATTTTATATATGTATGCATAGGAAACAAAAGTTGAAAAGTACTATTCCTCAAAATGTTCTAATCTCTCCATAAATATTAACTTAATTAATTCTTGTAACTATTCCATGAGTCAAGCCCTATCATCACTATCCCTGTTTTCAGATAAAAAACAGAAATGCAAAAACAGAGATGCAAATGGCCAATAACTTGACCAAAGTTAAGTGGTTATTTTGTTAGTTATTATAAAGCTGGGATTTGAGAGTCCAGAACATCTGGTTTTAGACCTCGTGCTCTGTTGCATTATAGATGGTAGCCTTCCAATATTTAACCTTACTCTATGTAATATATTCTTTTCTATTTTATTGCACTTTTTTTCATTTTATAAAAGCTAATCATGAACCCCAAACTGATGGGTCATAACCATATTGACAGGGGGGTCATAGTCTATAGTTTGTTAAACATTAATCGAGAAGGAAAAAACCTTACACATAGATGATTGTCAATGGCTATTAAAAGAGTTCAAGCAGGAGCTCTGAATTCTACCATGTTGTTGAGCGTGGCTCTGAGGAAGCCTCACAGAGCAAGAAATAGCTGGAAAATAGAAGTTTACCAAGTACACAAGGCATAGGGGAAAGAGGAAGGCATTTCAGGCAGAGCAGATATACAAGGCTGTGAAGGGGTAAGAGATCATCATTCAATGATTCCCCAAGCACCTGTGTGCCAACCC